>NW_028121821.1:0-34713 GCF_965194805.1 Balaenoptera borealis | reverse complement strand
GTTATAAATGATAACTCTCGTCCACAAATATATTGAGGGAAGGCAAAGAAGAGGGTTTGAAATCAAGGCAGAATTGCAGGAAACAGATTTCAGGAGGTAGATTCGAATCGCCTTTAAAGCACATGAAAAGCGGCAAAACGTTGACAATGATGCCCTTGGCCAAAAAGGGCGTATGCGTTTTTTCCTGAATATATTCAGAAAAAAACGCATACGCCCTTTTTGGCCAACCAAGCAACCTGGAAAGGCAAATCAGCGCTACAAAGATGTCTCGCTTCCCATCGGTCAAAAGGGCCATGCTGAAAAAAGTGTCAAAACCAGAAATGCAGGACAGGCCATGGAGAAATGGGAGCCTTGCTACACTGATGGGCGGGATGTAAATTGTCAACAGCCACTCTGGAGAAGTGTACGGTGAGTCCTGAAACGTCTAAAAAGCAAAGCTTAGAGAGCATAGGGCACTTCCACTCATGGGGGTATAAATTGGGAAAATTAAAAATCAGCAAGACACAAGCACCCCAAAGTTTAGGGCTGCTCTGTTGACAAGGACCTCCACTTCATTCCACCTTCAATATCCCAGGAAAGAGAAAAATGGATAAAGAAGATGTGGTCCTTATGTACAATGGAATATCACTCAGCCATGAAATCAATGTCATAAGGCTAGTAGCAGCATGATGAGTGGATTTAGGTACGACGATTCTAAGTGAAATAAGTCACACAGAAAAGGACACTTCTCATAAGGTATCACTGATAGAGGGAATGTAAAAACCGTTACACTTGAACAGAATTACAAAACAGAACAGAGTCACACATGCAGAAAACACACTATGGCTGCTTAACGGGAAAGGTGAGGTGGGGTGATACATAAAACAAGGGTTTCAAATTAGCTCAGATACCGTTCCATAAAACCAATATGTAATAGACAAGACCTACTGCTTGCTCAGAGAACTGGACTCAACACGCCCTATTCACCGCACAAGAATATATCTGACTAGTAATAATCTTAAAAGCTATGTATTGATATCTCTCTGTTAGTGTGTCAAGTGGGTGTAAAGCGGCATAAACACAGCAGTGAAAAGCAGCTAAACCCCATTATAAAAATAAATTACTTTGAAAAACCCATGAAACAAAGACAGTGAAAGAGATAGAAATTCTTACACAATGCGTTCAGGGGCTGTGATGCAACCTGGATTGACCATATCTAGACCCACAGCTGGATGAGACATAAGGGTGGACACTGTTGCGGCTGAGAGGTTTGGTGAGGTTGGGTGAGCAAACGCAGACCCTTTAAAGTAATACTGCATGGTACCCATCGCATGGGTCCCAAATCTCCAGGTTCAAGGGCATCTTCCTACATCGAAAACATGCATGAGAAACCCAGAAGATGGTACACCGTGTGATGTGGAAAGGTTTCTAAAACGCACCTCATTTCTCATCTCCTTGTGCCCGGGTTCGCTATTCCAGCCGCTTTACTAGCAATCTCCCTCCTTGGATCATCAGCACCTTTAACCTCCTGTTCCGTACAGGTTGCAATTTGTCCTGAGGATGAACTGGAAGACGTGGAACCAATGAGAGACTAGCTCTTGGTGTTGGGACAGGCACAGGTCACTCTATTTTCCCATCAGGAAGAAGAATTAACCACAGCCTCAGCCTGCCACCCGGAACCAGAACAGGGCCTGAAGCCATCCTGCGCTTTTGCGGCCAGCTCCCTAAAAAGCGAGTTGTAAAATGGAGGTTCAGGGCACTGCAATTCACAAACCTGCAGACTTATAAATGATAACTCTCATCCACAAATATATTGAGGGAAGGCAAAGAAGAGGATTTGAAATCAAGGCAGAATTGCAGGAAACAGATTTCAGGAGGTAGATTCGAATCGCCTTTAAAGCACATGAAAAGCGGCAAAACGTTGACAATGATGCCCTTGGCCAAAAAGGGCGTATGCGTTTTTTCCTGAATATATTCAGGAAAAAACGCATACGCCCTGTTTGGCCAACCAAGCAACCTGGAAAGGCAAATCAGCGCTACAAAGATGTCTCGCTTCCCATCGGTCAAAAGGGCCATGCTGAAAAAAGTGTCAAAACCAGAAATGCAGGACAGGCCATGGAGAAATGGGAGCCTTGCTACACTGATGGGCGGGATGTAAATTGTCAACAGCCACTCTGGAGAAGTGTACGGTGAGTCCTGAAACGTCTAAAAAGCAAAGCTTAGAGAGCATAGGGCACTTCCACTCATGGGGGTATAAATTGGGAAAATTAAAAATCAGCAAGACACAAGCACCCCAAAGTTTAGGGCTGCTCTGTTGACAAGGACCTCCACTTCATTCCACCTTCAATATCCCAGGAAAGAGAAAAATGGATAAAGAAGTTGTGGTCCTTATGTACAATGGAATATCACTCAGCCGTGAAATCAATGTCATAAGGCTAGTAGCAGCATGATGAGTGGATTTAGGTACGACGATTCTAAGTGAAATAAGTCACACAGAAAAGGACACTTCTCATAAGGTATCACTGATAGAGGGAATGTAAAAACCGTTACACTTGAACAGAATTACAAAACAGAACAGAGTCACACATGCAGAAAACACACTATGGCTGCTTAACGGGAAAGGTGAGGTGGGGTGATACATAAAACAAGGGTTTCAAATTAGCTCAGATACCGTTCCATAAAACCAATATGTAATAGACAAGACCTACTGCTTGCTCAGAGAACTGGACTCAACACGCCCTATTCACCGCACAAGAATATATCTGACTAGTAATAATCTTAAAACCTATGTATTGATATCTCTCTGTTAGTGTGTCAAGTGGGTGTAAAGCGGCATAAACACAGCAGTGAAAAGCAGCTAAACCCCATTATAAAAATAAATTACTTTGAAAAACCCATGAAACAAAGACAGTGAAAGAGATAGAAATTCTTACACAATGCGTTCAGGGGCTGTGATGCAACCTGGATTGACCATATCTAGACCCACAGCTGGATGAGACATAAGGGTGGACACTGTTGCGGCTGAGAGGTTTGGTGAGGTTGGGTGAGCAAACGCAGACCCTTTAAAGTAATACTGCGTGGTACCCATCGCATGGGTCCCAAATCTCCAGGTTCAAGGGCATCTTCCTACATCGAAAACATGCATGAGATACCCAGAAGATGGTACACCGTGTGATGGGGAAAGGTTTCTAAAACGCACCTCATTTCTCATCTGCTTGTGCCCGGGTTCGCCATTCCAGCCACTTTACTAGCAATCTCCCTCCTTGGAGCATCAGCACCTTTAACCTCCTGTTCCGTACAGTTTGCAATTTGTACTGAGGATGAACGGGAAGACGTGGAACCAATGAAAGACTAGCTCTTGGTGTTGGGACAGGCACAGGTCACTCTATTTTCCCATCAGGAAGAAGAATTAACCACAGGCTCAGCCTGCCACCCGGAACCAGAACAGGGCCTGAAGCCATCCTGCGCTTTTGCGGCCATCTCCCAAAAACACGAGTCGTAAAAAGGAGGTTCAGGGCACTGCAATTCACAAACCTGCAGAGTTATAAATGATAACTCTCGTCCACAAATATATTGAGGGAAGGCAAAGAAGAGGATTTGAAATCAAGGCAGAATTGCAGGAAACAGATTTCAGGAGGTAGATTCGAATCGCCTTTAAAGCACATGAAAAGCGGCAAAACGTTGACAATGATGCCCTTGGCCAAAAAGGGCGTATGCGTTTTTTCCTGAATATATTCAGGAAAAAACGCATACGCCCTTTTTAGCCAACCAAGCAACCTGGAAAGGCAAATCAGCGCTACAAAGATGTCTCGCTTCCCATCGGTTAAAAAGGCCATGCTGAAAAAAGTGTCAAAACCAGAAATGCAGGACAGGCCATGGAGAAATGGGAGCCTTGCTACACTGATGGGCGGGATGTAAATTGTCAACAGCCACTCTGGAGAAGTGTACGGTGAGTCCTGAAATGTCTAAAAAGCAAAGCTTAGAGAGCATAGGGCACTTCCACTCATGGGGGTATAAATTGGGAAAATTAAAAATCAGCAAGACACAAGCACCCCAAAGTTTAGGGCTGCTCTGTTGACAAGGACCTCCACTTCATTCCACCTTCAATATCCCAGGAAAGAGAAAAATGGATAAAGAAGTTGTGGTCCATATGTACAATGGAATATCACTCAGCCATGAAATCAATGTCATAAGGCTAGTAGCAGCATGATGAGTGGATTTAGGTACGACGATTCTAAGTGAAATAAGTCACACAGAAAAGGACACTTCTCATAAGGTATCACTTATAGAGGGAATGTAAAAACCGTTACACTTGAACTGAATTACAAAACAGAACAGAGTCACACATGCAGAAAACACACTATGGCTGCTTAACGGGAAAGGTGAGGTGGGGTGATACATAAAACAAGGGTTTCAAATTAGCTCAGATACCGTTCCATAAAACCAATATGTAATAGACAAGACCTACTCCTTGCTCAGAGAACTGGACTCAACACGCCCTATTCACCGCACAAGAATATATCTGACTAGTAATAATCTTAAAACCTATGTATTGATATCTCTCTGTTAGCGTGTCAAGTGGGTGTAAAGCGGCATAAACACAGCAGTGAAAAGCAGCTAAACCCCATTATAAAAATAAATTACTTTGAAAAACCCATGAAACAAAGACAGTGAAAGAGATAGAAATTCTTACACAATGCGTTCACGGGCTGTGATGCAACCTGGATTGACCATATCTAGACCCACAGCTGGATGAGACATAAGGGTGGACACTCTTGGGGCTGAGAGGTTTGGTGAGGTTGGGTGAGCAAACGCAGACCCTTTAAAGTAATACTGCATGGTACCCATCGCATGGGTCCCAAATCTCCAGGTTCAAGGGCATCTTCCTACATCGAAAACATGCATGAGAAACCCAGAAGATGGTACACCATGTGATGTGGAAAGGTTTCTAAAACGCACATCATTTCTCCTCTCCTTGTGGCCGGGTTCGCTATTCCAGCACTTTACTAGCAATCTCCCTACTTGGAGCATCAGCACCTTTAACCTCCTGTCCCGTACAGGTTGCAGTTTGTCCTGAGGATGAACGGGAAGACGTGGAACCAATGAGAGACTAGCTCTTGGTGTTGGGACAGGCACAGGTCACTCTATTTTCCCATCAGGAAGAAGAATTAACCACAGGCTCAGCCTGCCACCCGGAACCAGAACAGGGCCTGAAGCCATCCTGCGCAATTGCGGCCAGCTCCCTAAAAAGCGAGTTGTAAAATGGAGGTTCAGGGCACTGCAATTCACAAACCTGCAGACTTATAAATGATAACTCTCGTCCACAAATATATTGAGGGAAGGCAAAGAAGAGGATTTGAAATCAAGGCAGAATTGCAGGAAACAGATTTCAGGAGGTAGATTCGAATCGCCTTTAAAGTACATGAAAAGTGGCAAAACGTTGACAATGATGCCCTTGGCCAAAAAGGGCGTATGCGTTTTTTCCTGAATATATTCAGGAAAAAACGCATACGCCCTTTTTGGCCAACCAAGCAACCTGGAAAGGCAAATCAGCGCTACAAAGATGTCTCGCTTCCCATCGGTCAAAAGGGCCATGCTGAAAAAAGTGTCAAAATCAGAAATGCAGGACAGGCCATGGAGAAATGGGAGCCTTGCTACGCTGATGGGCGGGATGTAAATTGCCAACAGCCACTCTGGAGAAGCGTACGGTGAGTCCTGAAACATCTAAAAAACAAAGCTTAGAGAGCATAGGGCACTTCCACTCATGGGGGTATAAATTGGGAAAATTAAAAATCAGCAAGACACAAGCACCCCAAAGTTTAGGGCTGCTCTGTTGACAAGGACCTCCACTTCATTCCACCTTCAATATCCCAGGAAAGAGAAAAATGGATAAAGAAGTTGTGGTCCATATGTACAATGGAATATCACTCAGCCATGAAATCAATGTCATAAGGCTAGTAGCAGCATGATGAGTGGATTTAGGTACGACGATTCTAAGTGAAATAAGTCACACAGAAAAGGACACTTCTCATAAGGTATCACTTATAGAGGGAATGTAAAAACCGTTACACTTGAACTGAATTACAAAACAGAACAGAGTCACACATGCAGAAAACACACTATGGCTGCTTAACGGGAAAGGTGAGGTGGGGTGATACATAAAACAAGGGTTTCAAATTAGCTCAGATACCGTTCCATAAAACCAATATGTAATAGACAACACCTACTCCTTGCTCAGAGAACTGGACTCAACACGCCCTATTCACCGCACAAGAATATATCTGACTAGTAATAATCTTAAAACCTATGTATTGATATCTCTCTGTTAGCGTGTCAAGTGGGTGTAAAGCGGCATAAACACAGCAGTGAAAAGCAGCTAAACCCCATTATAAAAATAAATTACTTTGAAAAACCCATGAAACAAAGACAGTGAAAGAGAGAGAAATTCTTACACAATGCGTTCAGGGGCTGTGATGCAACCTGGATTGACCATATCTAGACCCACAGCTGGATGAGACATAAGGGTGGACACTGTTGCGGCTGAGAGGTTTGGTGAGGTTGGGTGAGCAAACGCAGACCCTTTAAAGTAATACTGCATGGTACCAATCGCATGGGTCCCAAATCTCCAGGTTCAAGGGCATCTTCCTACATCGAAAACATGCATGAGATACCCAGAAGATGGTACACCGTGTGATGGGGAAAGGTTTCTAAAACGCACCTCATTTCTCAACGGCTTGTGCCCGGGTTCGCCATTCCAGCCACTTTACTAGCAATCTCCCTCCTTGGAGCATCAGCACCTTTAACCTCCTGTTCCGTACAGTTTGCAATTTGTACTGAGGATGAACGGGAAGACGTGGAACCAATGAAAGACTAGCTCTTGGTGTTGGGACAGGCACAGGTCACTCTATTTTCCCATCAGGAAGAAGAATTAACCACAGGCTCAGCCTGCCACCCGGAACCAGAACAGGGCCTGAAGCCATCCTGCGCTTTTGCGGCCAGCTCCCTAAAAAGCGAGTTGTAAAATGGAGGTTCAGGGCACTGCAATTCACAAACCTGCAGACTTATAAATGATAACTCTCATCCACAAATATATTGAGGGAAGGCAAAGAAGAGGATTTGAAATCAAGGCAGAATTGCAGGAAACAGATTTCAGGAGGTAGATTCGAATCACCTTTAAAGCACATGAAAAGCGGCAAAACGTTGACAATGATGCCCTTGGCCAAAAAGGGCGTATGCGTTTTTTCCTGAATATATTCAGGAAAAAACGCATACGCCCTTTTTGGCCAACCAAGCAACCTGGAAAGGCAAATCAGCGCTACAAAGATGTCTCGCTTCCCATCGGTCAAAAGGGCCATGCTGAAAAAAGTGTCAAAACCAGAAATGCAGGACAGGCCATGGAGAAATGGGAGCCTTGCTACACTGATGGGCGGGATGTAAATTGTCAACAGCCACTCTGGAGAAGTGTACGGTGAGTCCTGAAACGTCTAAAAAGCAAAGCTTAGAGAGCATAGGGCACTTCCACTCATGGGGGTATAAATTGGGAAAATTAAAAATCAGCAAGACACAAGCACCCCAAAGTTTAGGGCTGCTCTGTTGACAAGGACCTCCACTTCATTCCACCTTCAATATCCCAGGAAAGAGAAAAATGGATAAAGAAGTTGTGGTCCTTATGTACAATGGAATATCACTCAGCCATGAAATCAATGTCATAAGGCTAGTAGCAGCATGATGAGTGGATTTAGGTACGACGATTCTAAGTGAAATAAGTCACACAGAAAAGGACACTTCTCATAAGGTATCACTGATAGAGGGAATGTAAAAACCGTTACACTTGAACTGAATTACAAAACAGAACAGAGTCACACATGCAGAAAACACACTATGGCTGCTTAACGGGAAAGGTGAGGTGGGGTGATACATAAAACAAGGGTTTCAAATTAGCTCAGATACCGTTCCATAAAACCAATATGTAATAGACAAGACCTACTGCTTGCTCAGAGAACTGGACTCAACACGCCCTATTCACCGCACAAGAATATATCTGACTAGTAATAATCTTAAAACCTATGTATTGATATCTCTCTGTTAGTGTGTCAAGTGGGTGTAAAGCGGCATAAACACAGCAGTGAAAAGCAGCTAAACCCCATTATAAAAATAAATTACTTTGAAAAACCCATGAAACAAAGACAGTGAAAGAGATAGAAATTCTTACACAATGCGTTCAGGGGCTGTGATGCAACCTGGATTGACCATATCTAGACCCACAGCTGGATGAGACATAAGGGTGGACACTGTTGCGGCTGAGAGGTTTGGTGAGGTTGGGTGAGCAAACGCAGACCCTTTAAAGTAATACTGCGTGGTACCCATCGCATGGGTCCCAAATCTCCAGGTTCAAGGGCATCTTCCTACATCGAAAACATGCATGAGATACCCAGAAGATGGTACACCGTGTGATGGGGAAAGGTTTCTAAAACGCACCTCATTTCTCATCTGCTTGTGCCCGGGTTCGCCATTCCAGCCACTTTACTAGCAATCTCCCTCCTTGGAGCATCAGCACCTTTAACCTCCTGTTCCGTACAGTTTGCAATTTGTACTGAGGATGAACGGGAAGACGTGGAACCAATGAAAGACTAGCTCTTGGTGTTGGGACAGGCACAGGTCACTCTATTTTCCCATCAGGAAGAAGAATTAACCACAGGCTCAGCCTGCCACCCGGAACCAGAACAGGGCCTGAAGCCATCCTGCGCTTTTGCGGCCAGCTCCCTAAAAAGCGAGTTGTAAAATGGAGGTTCAGGGCACTGCAATTCACAAACCTGCAGAGTTATAAATGATAACTCTCGTCCACAAATATATTGAGGGAAGGCAAAGAAGAGGGTTTGAAATCAAGGCAGAATTGCAGGAAACAGATTTCAGGAGGTAGATTCGAATCGCCTTTAAAGCACATGAAAAGCGGCAAAACGTTGACAATGATGCCCTTGGCCAAAAAGGGCGTATGCGTTTTTTCCTGAATATATTCAGAAAAAAACGCATACGCCCTTTTTGGCCAACCAAGCAACCTGGAAAGGCAAATCAGCGCTACAAAGATGTCTCGCTTCCCATCGGTCAAAAGGGCCATGCTGAAAAAAGTGTCAAAACCAGAAATGCAGGACAGGCCATGGAGAAATGGGAGCCTTGCTACACTGATGGGCGGGATGTAAATTGTCAACAGCCACTCTGGAGAAGTGTACGGTGAGTCCTGAAACGTCTAAAAAGCAAAGCTTAGAGAGCATAGGGCACTTCCACTCATGGGGGTATAAATTGGGAAAATTAAAAATCAGCAAGACACAAGCACCCCAAAGTTTAGGGCTGCTCTGTTGACAAGGACCTCCACTTCATTCCACCTTCAATATCCCAGGAAAGAGAAAAATGGATAAAGAAGATGTGGTCCTTATGTACAATGGAATATCACTCAGCCATGAAATCAATGTCATAAGGCTAGTAGCAGCATGATGAGTGGATTTAGGTACGACGATTCTAAGTGAAATAAGTCACACAGAAAAGGACACTTCTCATAAGGTATCACTGATAGAGGGAATGTAAAAACCGTTACACTTGAACAGAATTACAAAACAGAACAGAGTCACACATGCAGAAAACACACTATGGCTGCTTAACGGGAAAGGTGAGGTGGGGTGATACATAAAACAAGGGTTTCAAATTAGCTCAGATACCGTTCCATAAAACCAATATGTAATAGACAAGACCTACTGCTTGCTCAGAGAACTGGACTCAACACGCCCTATTCACCGCACAAGAATATATCTGACTAGTAATAATCTTAAAACCTATGTATTGATATCTCTCTGTTAGTGTGTCAAGTGGGTGTAAAGCGGCATAAACACAGCAGTGAAAAGCAGCTAAACCCCATTATAAAAATAAATTACTTTGAAAAACCCATGAAACAAAGACAGTGAAAGAGATAGAAATTCTTACACAATGCGTTCAGGGGCTGTGATGCAACCTGGATTGACCATATCTAGACCCATAGCTGGATGAGACATAAGGGTGGACACTGTTGCGGCTGAGAGGTTTGGTGAGGTTGGGTGAGCAAACGCAGACCCTTTAAAGTAATACTGCATGGTACCCATCGCATGGGTCCCAAATCTCCAGGTTCAAGGGCATCTTCCTACATCGAAAACATGCATGAGAAACCCAGAAGATGGTACACCGTGTGATGTGGAAAGGTTTCTAAAACGCACCTCATTTCTCATCTCCTTGTGCCCGGGTTCGCTATTCCAGCCGCTTTACTAGCAATCTCCCTCCTTGGATCATCAGCACCTTTAACCTCCTGTTCCGTACAGGTTGCAATTTGTCCTGAGGATGAACTGGAAGACGTGGAACCAATGAGAGACTAGCTCTTGGTGTTGGGACAGGCACAGGTCACTCTATTTTCCCATCAGGAAGAAGAATTAACCACAGCCTCAGCCTGCCACCCGGAACCAGAACAGGGCCTGAAGCCATCCTGCGCTTTTGCGGCCAGCTCCCTAAAAAGCGAGTTGTAAAATGGAGGTTCAGGGCACTGCAATTCACAAACCTGCAGACTTATAAATGATAACTCTCATCCACAAATATATTGAGGGAAGGCAAAGAAGAGGATTTGAAATCAAGGCAGAATTGCAGGAAACAGATTTCAGGAGGTAGATTCGAATCGCCTTTAAAGCACATGAAAAGCGGCAAAACGTTGACAATGATGCCCTTGGCCAAAAAGGGCGTATGCGTTTTTTCCTGAATATATTCAGGAAAAAACGCATACGCCCTGTTTGGCCAACCAAGCAACCTGGAAAGGCAAATCAGCGCTACAAAGATGTCTCGCTTCCCATCGGTCAAAAGGGCCATGCTGAAAAAAGTGTCAAAACCAGAAATGCAGGACAGGCCATGGAGAAATGGGAGCCTTGCTACACTGATGGGCGGGATGTAAATTGTCAACAGCCACTCTGGAGAAGTGTACGGTGAGTCCTGAAACGTCTAAAAAGCAAAGCTTAGAGAGCATAGGGCACTTCCACTCATGGGGGTATAAATTGGGAAAATTAAAAATCAGCAAGACACAAGCACCCCAAAGTTTAGGGCTGCTCTGTTGACAAGGACCTCCACTTCATTCCACCTTCAATATCCCAGGAAAGAGAAAAATGGATAAAGAAGTTGTGGTCCTTATGTACAATGGAATATCACTCAGCCGTGAAATCAATGTCATAAGGCTAGTAGCAGCATGATGAGTGGATTTAGGTACGACGATTCTAAGTGAAATAAGTCACACAGAAAAGGACACTTCTCATAAGGTATCACTGATAGAGGGAATGTAAAAACCGTTACACTTGAACAGAATTACAAAACAGAACAGAGTCACACATGCAGAAAACACACTATGGCTGCTTAACGGGAAAGGTGAGGTGGGGTGATACATAAAACAAGGGTTTCAAATTAGCTCAGATACCGTTCCATAAAACCAATATGTAATAGACAAGACCTACTGCTTGCTCAGAGAACTGGACTCAACACGCCCTATTCACCGCACAAGAATATATCTGACTAGTAATAATCTTAAAACCTATGTATTGATATCTCTCTGTTAGTGTGTCAAGTGGGTGTAAAGCGGCATAAACACAGCAGTGAAAAGCAGCTAAACCCCATTATAAAAATAAATTACTTTGAAAAACCCATGAAACAAAGACAGTGAAAGAGATAGAAATTCTTACACAATGCGTTCAGGGGCTGTGATGCAACCTGGATTGACCATATCTAGACCCACAGCTGGATGAGACATAAGGGTGGACACTGTTGCGGCTGAGAGGTTTGGTGAGGTTGGGTGAGCAAACGCAGACCCTTTAAAGTAATACTGCGTGGTACCCATCGCATGGGTCCCAAATCTCCAGGTTCAAGGGCATCTTCCTACATCGAAAACATGCATGAGATACCCAGAAGATGGTACACCGTGTGATGGGGAAAGGTTTCTAAAACGCACCTCATTTCTCATCTGCTTGTGTCCGGGTTCGCCATTCCAGCCACTTTACTAGCAATCTCCCTCCTTGGAGCATCAGCACCTTTAACCTCCTGTTCCGTACAGTTTGCAATTTGTACTGAGGATGAACGGGAAGACGTGGAACCAATGAAAGACTAGCTCTTGGTGTTGGGACAGGCACAGGTCACTCTATTTTCCCATCAGGAAGAAGAATTAACCACAGGCTCAGCCTGCCACCCGGAACCAGAACAGGGCCTGAAGCCATCCTGCGCTTTTGCGGCCATCTCCCAAAAACACGAGTCGTAAAAAGGAGGTTCAGGGCACTGCAATTCACAAACCTGCAGAGTTATAAATGATAACTCTCGTCCACAAATATATTGAGGGAAGGCAAAGAAGAGGATTTGAAATCAAGGCAGAATTGCAGGAAACAGATTTCAGGAGGTAGATTCGAATCGCCTTTAAAGCACATGAAAAGCGGCAAAACGTTGACAATGATGCCCTTGGCCAAAAAGGGCGTATGCGTTTTTTCCTGAATATATTCAGGAAAAAACGCATACGCCCTTTTTAGCCAACCAAGCAACCTGGAAAGGCAAATCAGCGCTACAAAGATGTCTCGCTTCCCATCGGTTAAAAAGGCCATGCTGAAAAAAGTGTCAAAACCAGAAATGCAGGACAGGCCATGGAGAAATGGGAGCCTTGCTACACTGATGGGCGGGATGTAAATTGTCAACAGCCACTCTGGAGAAGTGTACGGTGAGTCCTGAAATGTCTAAAAAGCAAAGCTTAGAGAGCATAGGGCACTTCCACTCATGGGGGTATAAATTGGGAAAATTAAAAATCAGCAAGACACAAGCACCCCAAAGTTTAGGGCTGCTCTGTTGACAAGGACCTCCACTTCATTCCACCTTCAATATCCCAGGAAAGAGAAAAATGGATAAAGAAGTTGTGGTCCATATGTACAATGGAATATCACTCAGCCATGAAATCAATGTCATAAGGCTAGTAGCAGCATGATGAGTGGATTTAGGTACGACGATTCTAAGTGAAATAAGTCACACAGAAAAGGACACTTCTCATAAGGTATCACTTATAGAGGGAATGTAAAAACCGTTACACTTGAACTGAATTACAAAACAGAACAGAGTCACACATGCAGAAAACACACTATGGCTGCTTAACGGGAAAGGTGAGGTGGGGTGATACATAAAACAAGGGTTTCAAATTAGCTCAGATACCGTTCCATAAAACCAATATGTAATAGACAAGACCTACTCCTTGCTCAGAGAACTGGACTCAACACGCCCTATTCACCGCACAAGAATATATCTGACTAGTAATAATCTTAAAACCTATGTATTGATATCTCTCTGTTAGCGTGTCAAGTGGGTGTAAAGCGGCATAAACACAGCAGTGAAAAGCAGCTAAACCCCATTATAAAAATAAATTACTTTGAAAAACCCATGAAACAAAGACAGTGAAAGAGATAGAAATTCTTACACAATGCGTTCACGGGCTGTGATGCAACCTGGATTGACCATATCTAGACCCACAGCTGGATGAGACATAAGGGTGGACACTCTTGGGGCTGAGAGGTTTGGTGAGGTTGGGTGAGCAAACGCAGACCCTTTAAAGTAATACTGCATGGTACCCATCGCATGGGTCCCAAATCTCCAGGTTCAAGGGCATCTTCCTACATCGAAAACATGCATGAGAAACCCAGAAGATGGTACACCATGTGATGTGGAAAGGTTTCTAAAACGCACATCATTTCTCCTCTCCTTGTGGCCGGGTTCGCTATTCCAGCACTTTACTAGCAATCTCCCTACTTGGAGCATCAGCACCTTTAACCTCCTGTCCCGTACAGGTTGCAGTTTGTCCTGAGGATGAACGGGAAGACGTGGAACCAATGAGAGACTAGCTCTTGGTGTTGGGACAGGCACAGGTCACTCTATTTTCCCATCAGGAAGAAGAATTAACCACAGGCTCAGCCTGCCACCCGGAACCAGAACAGGGCCTGAAGCCATCCTGCGCAATTGCGGCCAGCTCCCTAAAAAGCGAGTTGTAAAATGGAGGTTCAGGGCACTGCAATTCACAAACCTGCAGACTTATAAATGATAACTCTCGTCCACAAATATATTGAGGGAAGGCAAAGAAGAGGATTTGAAATCAAGGCAGAATTGCAGGAAACAGATTTCAGGAGGTAGATTCGAATCGCCTTTAAAGTACATGAAAAGTGGCAAAACGTTGACAATGATGCCCTTGGCCAAAAAGGGCGTATGCGTTTTTTCCTGAATATATTCAGGAAAAAACGCATACGCCCTTTTTGGCCAACCAAGCAACCTGGAAAGGCAAATCAGCGCTACAAAGATGTCTCGCTTCCCATCGGTCAAAAGGGCCATGCTGAAAAAAGTGTCAAAATCAGAAATGCAGGACAGGCCATGGAGAAATGGGAGCCTTGCTACGCTGATGGGCGGGATGTAAATTGCCAACAGCCACTCTGGAGAAGCGTATGGTGAGTCCTGAAACATCTAAAAAACAAAGCTTAGAGAGCATAGGGCACTTCCACTCATGGGGGTATAAATTGGGAAAATTAAAAATCAGCAAGACACAAGCACCCCAAAGTTTAGGGCTGCTCTGTTGACAAGGACCTCCACTTCATTCCACCTTCAATATCCCAGGAAAGAGAAAAATGGATAAAGAAGTTGTGGTCCATATGTACAATGGAATATCACTCAGCCATGAAATCAATGTCATAAGGCTAGTAGCAGCATGATGAGTGGATTTAGGTACGACGATTCTAAGTGAAATAAGTCACACAGAAAAGGACACTTCTCATAAGGTATCACTTATAGAGGGAATGTAAAAACCGTTACACTTGAACTGAATTACAAAACAGAACAGAGTCACACATGCAGAAAACACACTATGGCTGCTTAACGGGAAAGGTGAGGTGGGGTGATACATAAAACAAGGGTTTCAAATTAGCTCAGATACCGTTCCATAAAACCAATATGTAATAGACAACACCTACTCCTTGCTCAGAGAACTGGACTCAACACGCCCTATTCACCGCACAAGAATATATCTGACTAGTAATAATCTTAAAACCTATGTATTGATATCTCTCTGTTAGCGTGTCAAGTGGGTGTAAAGCGGCATAAACACAGCAGTGAAAAGCAGCTAAACCCCATTATAAAAATAAATTACTTTGAAAAACCCATGAAACAAAGACAGTGAAAGAGAGAGAAATTCTTACACAATGCGTTCAGGGGCTGTGATGCAACCTGGATTGACCATATCTACACCCACAGCTGGATGAGACATAAGGGTGGACACTGTTGCGGCTGAGAGGTTTGGTGAGGTTGGGTGAGCAAACGCAGACCCTTTAAAGTAATACTGTGTGGTACCCATCGCATGGGTCCCAAATCTCCAGGTTCAAGGTCATCTTCCTACATCGTAAACATGCATGAGATACCCAGAAGATGGTACACCGTGTGATGGGGAAAGGTTTCTAAAACGCACCTCATTTCTCATCTGCCTGTGCCCGGGTTCGCCATTCCAGCCACTTTACTAGCAATCTCCCTCCTTGGAGCATCAGCACCTTTAACCTCCTGTTCCGTACAGGTTGCAATTTGTACTGAGGATGTACGGGAAGACGTGGAACCAATGAGAGACTAGCTCTTGGTGTTGGGACAGGCACAGGTCACTCTATTTTCCCATCAGGAAGAAGAATTAACCACAGGCTCAGCCTGCCACCCGGAACCAGAACAGGGCCTGAAGCCATCCTGCGCTTTTGCGGCCAGCTCCCTAAAAAGCGAGTTGTAAAATGGAGGTTCAGAGCACTGCAATTCACAAACCTGCAGACTTATAAATGATAACTCTCATCCACAAATATATTGAGGGAAGGCAAAGAAGAGGATTTGAAATCAAGGCAGAATTGCAGGAAACAGATTTCAGGAGGTAGATTCGAATCGCCTTTAAAGCACATGAAAAGCGGCAAAACGTTGACAATGATGCCCTTGGCCAAAAAGGGCGTATGCGTTTTTTCCTGAATATATTCAGGAAAAAACGCATACGCCCTTTTTGGCCAACCAAGCAACCTGGAAAGGCAAATCAGCGCTACAAAGATGTCTCGCTTCCCATCGGTCAAAAGGGCCATGCTGAAAAATGTGTCAAAACCAGAAATGCAGGACAGGCCATGGAGAAATGGAAGCCTTGCTACACTGATGGGCGGGATGTAAATTGTCAACAGCCACTCTGGAGAACTGTACGGTGAGTCCTGAAACGTCTGAAAAGCAAAGCTTAGAGAGCATAGGGCACTTCCACTCATGGGGGTATAAATTGGGAAAATTAAAAATCAGCAAGACACAAGCACCCCAAAGTTTAGGGCTGCTCTGTTGACAAGGACCTCCACTTCATTCCACCTTCAATATCCCAGGAAAGAGAAAAATGGATAAAGAAGTTGTGGTCCTTATGTACAATGGAATATCACTCAGCCATGAAATCAATGTCATAAGGCTAGTAGCAGCATGATGAGTGGATTTAGGTACGACGATTCTAAGTGAAATAAGTCACACAGAAAAGGACACTTCTCATAAGGTATCACTGATAGAGGGAATGTAAAAACCGTTACACTTGAACAGAATTACAAAACAGAACAGAGTCACACATGCAGAAAACACACTATGGCTGCTTAACGGGAAAGGTGAGGTGGGGTGATACATAAAACAAGGGTTTCAAATTAGCTCAGATACCGTTCCATAAAACCAATATGTAATAGACAAGACCTACTCCTTGCTCAGAGAACTGGACTCAACACGCCCTATTCACCGCACAAGAATATATCTGACTAGTAATAATCTTAAAACCTATGTATTGATATCTCTCTGTTAGTGTGTCAAGTGGGTGTAAAGCGGCATAAACACAGCAGTGAAAAGCAGCTAAACCCCATTATAAAAATAAATTACTTTGAAAAACCCATGAAACAAAGACAGTGAAAGAGATAGAAATTCTTACACAATGCGTTCACGGGCTGTGATGCAACCTGGATTGACCATATCTAGACCCACAGCTGGATGAGACATAAGGGTGGACACTCTTGGGGCTGAGAGGTTTGGTGAGGTTGGGTGAGCAAACGCAGACCCTTTAAAGTAATACTGCGTGGTACCCATCGCATGGGTCCCAAATCTCCAGGTTCAAGGTCATCTTCCTACATCGTAAACATGCATGAGATACCCAGAAGATGGTACACCGTGTGATGGGGAAAGGTTTCTAAAACGCACCTCATTTCTCATCTGCCTGTGCCCGGGTTCGCCATTCCAGCCACTTTACTAGCAATCTCCCTCCTTGGAGCATCAGCACCTTTAACCTCCTGTTCCGTACAGGTTGCAATTTGTACTGAGGATGAACGGGAAGACGTGGAACCAATGAGAGACTAGCTCTTGGTGTTGGGACAGGCACAGGTCACTCTATTTTCCCATCAGGAAGAAGAATTAACCACAGGCTCAGCCTGCCACCCGGAACCAGAACAGGGCCTGAAGCCATCCTGCGCTTTTGCGGCCAGCTCCCTAAAAAGCGAGTTGTAAAATGGAGGTTCAGAGCACTGCAATTCACAAACCTGCAGACTTATAAATGATAACTCTCATCCACAAATATATTGAGGGAAGGCAAAGAAGAGGATTTGAAATCAAGGCAGAATTGCAGGAATCAGATTTCAGGAGGTAGATTCGAATCGCCTTTAAAGCACATGAAAAGCGGCAAAACGTTGACAATGATGCCCTTGGCCAAAAAGGGCGTATGCGTTTTTTCCTGAATATATTCAGGAAAAAACGCATACGCCCTTTTTGGCCAACCAAGCAACCTGGAAAGGCAAATCAGCGCTACAAAGATGTCTCGCTTCCCATCGGTCAAAAGGGCCATGCTGAAAAATGTGTCAAAACCAGAAATGCAGGACAGGCCATGGAGAAATGGAAGCCTTGCTACACTGATGGGCGGGATGTAAATTGTCAACAGCCACTCTGGAGAACTGTACGGTGAGTCCTGAAACGTCTGAAAAGCAAAGCTTAGAGAGCATAGGGCACTTCCACTCATGGGGGTATAAATTGGGAAAATTAAAAATCAGCAAGACACAAGCACCCCAAAGTTTAGGGCTGCTCTGTTGACAAGGACCTCCACTTCATTCCACCTTCAATATCCCAGGAAAGAGAAAAATGGATAAAGAAGTTGTGGTCCTTATGTACAATGGAATATCACTCAGCCATGAAATCAATGTCATAAGGCTAGTAGCAGCATGATGAGTGGATTTAGGTACGACGATTCTAAGTGAAATAAGTCACACAGAAAAGGACACTTCTCATAAGGTATCACTGATAGAGGGAATGTAAAAACCGTTACACTTGAACAGAATTACAAAACAGAACAGAGTCACACATGCAGAAAACACACTATGGCTGCTTAACGGGAAAGGTGAGGTGGGGTGATACATAAAACAAGGGTTTCAAATTAGCTCAGATACCGTTCCATAAAACCAATATGTAATAGACAAGACCTACTCCTTGCTCAGAGAACTGGACTCAACACGCCCTATTCACCGCACAAGAATATATCTGACTAGTAATAATCTTAAAACCTATGTATTGATATCTCTCTGTTAGTGTGTCAAGTGGGTGTAAAGCGGCATAAACACAGCAGTGAAAAGCAGCTAAACCCCATTATAAAAATAAATTACTTTGAAAAACCCATGAAACAAAGACAGTGAAAGAGATAGAAATTCTTACACAATGCGTTCACGGGCTGTGATGCAACCTGGATTGACCATATCTAGACCCACAGCTGGATGAGACATAAGGGTGGACACTCTTGGGGCTGAGAGGTTTGGTGAGGTTGGGTGAGCAAACGCAGACCCTTTAAAGTAATACTGCGTGGTACCCATCGCATGGGTCCCAAATCTCCAGGTTCAAGGTCATCTTCCTACATCGTAAACATGCATGAGATACCCAGAAGATGATACACCGTGTGATGGGGAAAGGTTTCTAAAACGCACCTCATTTCTCATCTGCCTGTGCCCGGGTTCGCCATTCCAGCCACTTTACTAGCAATCTCCCTCCTTGGAGCATCAGCACCTTTAACCTCCTGTTCCGTACAGGTTGCAATTTGTACTGAGGATGAACGGGAAGACGTGGAACCAATGAAAGACTAGCTCTTGGTGTTGGGACAGGCACAGGTCACTCTATTTTCCCATCAGGAAGAAGAATTAACCACAGGCTCAGCCTGCCACCCGGAACCAGAACAGGGCCTGAAGCCATCCTGCGCTTTTGCGGCCAGCTCCCTACAAAGCGAGTTGTAAAATGGAGGTTCAGAGCACTGCAATTCACAAACCTGCAGACTTATAAATGATAACTCTCATCCACAAATATATTGAGGGAAGGCAAAGAAGAGGATTTGAAATCAAGGCAGAATTGCAGGAAACAGATTTCAGGAGGTAGATACGAATCGCCTTTAAAGCACATGAAAAGCGGCAAAACGTTGACAATGATGCCCTTGGCCAAAAAGGGCGTATGCGTTTTTTCCTGAATATATTCAGGAAAAAACGCATACGCCCTTTTTGGCCAACCAAGCAACCTGGAAAGGCAAATCAGCGCTACAAAGATGTCTCGCTTCCCATCGGTCAAAAGGGCCATGCTGAAAAAAGTGTCAAAACCAGAAATGCAGGACAGGCCATGGAGAAATGGGAGCCTTGCTACACTGATGGGCGGGATGTAAATTGTCAACAGCCGCTCTGGAGAAGTGTACGGTGAGTCCTGAAACGTCTAAAAAGCAAAGCTTAGAGAGCATAGGGCACTTCCACTCATGGGGGTATAAATTGGGAAAATTAAAATTCAGCAAGACACAAGCACCCCAAAGTTTAGGACTGCTCTGTTGACAAGGACCTCCACTTCATTCCACCTTCAATATCCCAGGAAAGAGAAAAATGGATAAAGAAGTTGTGGTCCTTATGTACAATGGAATATCACTCAGCCATGAAATCAATGTCATAAGGCTAGTAGCAGCATGATGAGTGGATTTAGGTACGACGATTCTAAGTGAAATAAGTCACACAGAAAAGGACACTTCTCATAAGGTATCACTGATAGAGGGAATGTAAAAACTGTTACACTTGAACTGAATTACAAAACAGAACAGAGTCACACATGCAGAAAACACACTATGGCTGCTTAACGGGAAAGGTGAGGTGGGGTGATACATAAAACAAGGGTTTCAAATTAGCTCAGATACCGTTCCATAAACCCAATATGTAATAGAGAAGACCTACTCCTTGCTCAGAGAACTGGACTCAACACGCCCTATTCACCGCACAAGAATATATCTGACTAGTAATAATCTTAAAACCTATTTATTGATATCTCTCTGTTAGTCTGTCAAGTGGGTAAAAAGCGGCATAAACACAGCAGTGAAAAGCAGCTAAACCCCATTATAAAAATAAATTACTTTGAAAAACCCATGAAACAAAGACAGTGAAAGAGAGAGAAATTCTTACACAATGCGTTCAGGGGCTGTGATGCAACCTGGATTGACCATATCTACACCCACAGCTGGATGAGACATAAGGGTGGACACTGTTGCGGCTGAGAGGTTTGGTGAGGTTGGGTGAGCAAACGCAGACCCTTTAAAGTAATACTGCGTGGTACCCATCGCATGGGTCCCAAATCTCCAGGTTCAAGGGCATCTTCCTACATCAAAAACATGCATGAGAAACCCAGAAGATGGTACACCATGTGATGGGGAAAGGTTTCTAAAACGCACCTCATTTCTCATCTCCTTGTGCCGGGGTTCGCTATTCCAGCCGCTTTACTAGCAATCTCCCTCCTTGGAGCATCAGCACCTTTAACCTCCTGTCCCGTACAGGTTGCAATTTGTCCTGAGGATGAACGGGAAGACGTGGAACCAATGAGAGACTAGCTCTTGGTGTTGGGACAGGCACAGGTCACTCTATTTTCCCATCAGGAAGAAGAATTAACCACAGGCTCAGCCTGCCCCCCGGAACAAGAACAGGGCCTGAAGCCATCCTGCGCTTTTGCGGCCATCTCCCAAAAACGCGAGTCGTAAAATGGAGGTTCAGGGCACTGCAATTCACAAACCTGCAGACTTATAAATGATAACTCTCGTCCACAAATATATTGAGGGAAGGCAAAGAAGAGGATTTGAAATCAAGGCAGAATTGCAGGAAACAGATTTCAGGAGGTAGATTCGAATCGCCTTTAAAGCACATGAAAAGCGGCAAAACGTTGACAATGATGCCCTTGGCCAAAAAGGGCGTATGCGTTTTTTCCTGAATATATTCAGGAAAAAACGCATACGCCCTTTTTGGCCAACCAAGCAACCTGGAAAGGCAAATCAGCGCTACAAAGATGTCTCGCTTCCCATCGGTCAAAAGGGCCATGCTGAAAAAAGTGTCAAAACCAGAAATGCAGGACAGGCCATGGAGAAATGGGAGCCTTGCTACACTGATGGGCGGGATGTAAATTGTCAACAGCCACTCTGGAGAAGTGTACGGTGAGTCCTGAAACGTCTAAAAAGCAAAGCTTAGAGAGCATAGGGCACTTCCACTCATGGGGGTATAAATTGGGAAAATTAAAAATCAGCAAGACACAAGCACCCCAAAGTTTAGGGCTGCTCTGTTGACAAGGACCTCCACTTCATTCCACCTTCAATATCCCAGGAAAGAGAAAAATGGATAAAGAAGTTGTGGTCCATATGTACAATGGAATATCACTCAGCCATGAAATCAATGTCATAAGGCTAGTAGCAGCATGATGAGTGGATTTAGGTACGACGATTCTAAGTGAAATAAGTCACACAGAAAAGGACACTTCTCATAAGGTATCACTTATAGAGGGAATGTAAAAACCGTTACACTTGAACTGAATTACAAAACAGAACAGAGTCACACATGCAGAAAACACACTATGGCTGCTTAACGGGAAAGGTGAGGTGGGGTGATACATAAAACAAGGGTTTCAAATTAGCTCAGATACCGTTCCATAAACCCAATATGTAATAGACAAGACCTACTCCTTGCTCAGAGAACTGGACTCAACACGCCCTATTCACCGCACAAGAATATATTTGACTAGTAATAATCTTAAAACCTATGTATTGATATCTCTCTGTTAGTGTGTCAAGTGGGTAAAAAGCGGCATAAACACAGCAGTGAAAAGCAGCTAAACCCCATTATAAAAATAAATTACTTTGAAAAACCCATGAAACAAAGACAGTGAAAGAGAGAGAAATTCTTACACAATGCGTTCAGGGGCTGTGATGCAACCTGGATTGACCATATCTACACCCACAGCTGGATGAGACATAAGGGTGGACACTGTTGCGGCTGAGAGGTTTGGTGAGGTTGGGTGAGCAAACGCAGACACTTTAAAGTAATACTGTGTGGTACCCATCGCATGGGTCCCAAATCTCCAGGTTCAAGGGCATCTTCCTACATCGAAAACATGCATGAGAAACCCAGAAGATGGTACACCGTGTGATGTGGAAAGGTTTCTAAAACGCACCTCATTTCTCATCTCCTTGTGGCCGGGTTCGCTATTCCAGCGCTTTACTAGCAATCTCCCAACTTGGAGCATCAGCACCTTTAACCTCCTGTCCCGTACAGGTTGCAATTTGTCCTGAGGATGAACGGGAAGACGTGGAACCAATGAGAGACTAGCTCTTGGTGTTGGGACAGGCACAGGTCACTCTATTTTCCCATCAGGAAGAAGAATTAACCACAGGCTCAGCCTGCCCCCCGGAACCAGAACAGGGCCTGAAGCCATCCTGAGCAATTGCGGCCAGCTCCCTAAAAAGCGAGTTGTAAAATGGAGGTTCAGGGCACTGCAATTCACAAACCTGTAGACTTATAAATGATAACTCTCGTCCACAAATATATTGAGGGAAGGCAAAGAAGAGGATTTGAAATCAAGGCAGAATTGCAGGAAACAGATTTCAGGAGATAGATTCGAATCGCCTTTAAAGCACATGAAAAGCGGCAAAACGTTGACAATGATGCCCTTGGCCAAAAAGGGCGTATGCGTTTTTTCCTGAATATATTCAGGAAAAAACGCATACGCCCTTTTTGGCCAACCAAGCAACCTGGAAAGGCAAATCAGCGCTACAAAGAAGTCTCGCTTCCCATCGGTTAAAAGGGCCATGCTGAAAAAAGTGTCAAAATCAGAAATGCAGGACAGGCCATGGAGAAATGGGAGCCTTGCTACGCTGATGGGCGGGATGTAAATTGCCAACAGCCACTCTGGAGAAGCGTACGGTGAGTCCTGAAACATCTAAAAAACAAAGCTTAGAGAGCATAGGGCACTTCCACTCATGGGGGTATAAATTGGGAAAATTAAAAATCAGCAAGACACAAGCACCCCAAAGTTTAGGGCTGCTCTGTTGACAAGGACCTCCACTTCATTCCACCTTCAATATCCCAGGAAAGAGAAAAATGGATAAAGAAGTTGTGGTCCATATGTACAATGGAATATCACTCAGCCATGAAATCAATGTCATAAGGCTAGTAGCAGCATGATGAGTGGATTTAGGTACGACGATTCTAAGTGAAATAAGTCACACAGAAAAGGACACTTCTCATAAGGTATCACTTATAGAGGGAATGTAAAAACCGTTACACTTGAACTGAATTACAAAACAGAACAGAGTCACACATGCAGAAAACACACTATGGCTGCTTAACGGGAAAGGTGAGGTGGGGTGATACATAAAACAAGGGTTTCAAATTAGCTCAGATACCGTTCCATAAACCCAATATGTAATAGACAAGACCTACTCCTTGCTCAGAGAACTGGACTCAACACGCCCTATTCACCGCACAAGAATATATCTGACTAGTAATAATCTTAAAACCTATGTATTGATATCTCTCTGTTAGTGTGTCAAGTGGGTAAAAAGCGGCATAAACACAGCAGTGAAAAGCAGCTAAACCCCATTATAAAAATAAATTACTTTGAAAAACCCATGAAACAAAGACAGTGAAAGAGAGAGAAATTCTTACACAATGCGTTCAGGGGCTGTGATGCAACCTGGATTGACCATATCTAGACCCACAGCTGGATGAGACATAAGGGTGGACACTGTTGCGGCTGAGAGGTTTGGTGAGGTTGGGTGAGCAAACGCAGACCCTTTAAAGTAATACTGCGTGGTACCCATCGCATGGGTCCCAAATCTCCAGGTTCCAGGGCATCTTCCTACATCGAAAACATGCATGAGATACCCAGAAGATGGTACACCGTGTGATGGGGAAAGGTTTCTAAAACGCACCTCATTTCTCATCTGCCTGTGCCCAGGTTCGCCATTCCAGCCACTTTACTAGCAATCTCCCTCCTTGGAGCATCATCACCTTTAACCTCCTGTTCCGTACAGGTTGCAATTTGTACTGAGGATAAACGGGAAGACGTGGAACCAATGAAAGACTAGCTCTTGGTGTTGGGACAGGCACAGGTCACTCTATTTTCCCATCAGGAAGAAGAATTAACCACAGGATCAGCCTGCCCCCCGGAACCAGAACAGGGCCTGAAGCCATCCTGCGCTTTTGCGGCCAGCTCCCTAAAAAGCGAGTTGTAAAATGGAGGTTCAGAGCACTGCAATTCACAAACCTGCAGACTTATAAATGATAACTCTCATCCACAAATATATTGAGGGAAGGCAAAGAAGAGGATTTGAAATCAAGGCAGAATTGCAGGAAACAGATTTCAGGAGGTAGATTCGAATCGCCTTTAAAGCACATGAAAAGCGGCAAAACGTTGACAATGATGCCCTTGGCCAAAAAGGGCGTATGCGTTTTTTCCTGAATATATTCAGGAAAAAACGCATACGCCCTTTTTGGCCAACCAAGCAACCTGGAAAGGCAAATCAGCGCTACAAAGATGTCTCGCTTCCCATCGGTCAAAAGGGCCATGCTGAAAAAAGTGTCAAAACCAGAAATGCAGGACAGGCCATGGAGAAATGGGAGCCTTGCTACACTGATGGGCGGGATGTAAATTGTCAACAGCCACTCTGGAGAACTGTACGGTGAGTCCTGAAACGTCTGAAAAGCAAATCTTAGAGAGCATAGGGCACTTCCACTCATGGGGGTATAAATTGGGAAAATTAAAATTCAGCAAGACACAAGCACCCCAAAGTTTAGGACTGCTCTGTTGACAAGGACCTCCACTACATTCCACCTTCAATATCCCAGGAAAGAGAAAAATGGATAAAGAAGTTGTGGTCCTTATGTACAATGGAATATCACTCAGCCATGAAATCAATGTCATAAGGCTAGTAGCAGCATGATGAGTGGATTTAGGTACGACGATTCTAAGTGAAATAAGTCACACAGAAAAGGACACTTCTCATAAGGTATCACTTATAGAGGGAATGTAAAAACCGTTACACTTGAACTGAATTACAAAACAGAACAGAGTCACACATGCAGAAAACACACTATGGCTGCTTAACGGGAAAGGTGAGGTGGGGTGATACATAAAACAAGGGTTTCAAATTAGCTCAGATACCGTTCCATAAACCCAATATGTAATAGACAAGACCTACTCCTTGCTCAGAGAACTGGACTCAACACGCCCTATTCACCGCACAAGAATATATCTGACTAGTAATAATCTTAAAAGCTATGTATTGATATCTCTCTGTTAGTGTGTCAAGTGGGTAAAAAGCGGCATAAACACAGCAGTGAAAAGCAGCTAAACCCCATTATAAAAATAAATTACTTTGAAAAACCCATGAAACAAAGACAGTGAAAGAGAGAGAAATTCTTACACAATGCGTTCAGGGGCTGTGATGCAACCTGGATTGACCATATCTAGACCCACAGCTGGATGAGACATAAGGGTGGACACTGTTGCGGCTGAGAGGTTTGGTGAGGTTGGGTGAGCAAACGCAGACCCTTTAAAGTAATACTGCGTGGTACCCATCGCATGGGTCCCAAATCTCCAGGTTCAAGGGCATCTTCCTACATCAAAAACATGCATGAGAAACCCAGAAGATGGTACACCGTGTGATGGGGAAAGGTTTCTAAAACGCACCTCATTTCTCATCTCCTTGTGCTCGGGTTCGCCATTCCAGCCACTTTACTAGCAATCTCCCTCCTTGGAGCATCATCACCTTTAACCTCCTGTTCCGTACAGGTTGCAATTTGTCCTGAGGATGAACGGGAAGATGTGGAACCAATGAGAGACTAGCTCTTGGTGTTGGGACAGGCACAGGTCACTCTATTTTCCCATCAGGAAGAAGAATTAACCACAGGCTCAGCCTGCCCCCCGGAACAAGAACAGGGCCTGAAGCCATCCTGCGCTTTTGCGGCCATCTCCCAAAAACGCGAGTCGTAAAATGGAGGTTCAGGGCACTGCAATTCACAAACCTGCAGACTTATAAATGATAACTCTCGTCCACAAATATATTGAGGGAAGGCAAAGAAGAGGATTTGAAATCAAGGCAGAATTGCAGGAAACAGATTTCAGGAGGTAGATTCGAATCGCCTTTAAAGCACATGAAAAGCGGCAAAACGTTGACAATGATGCCCTTGGCCAAAAAGGGCGTATGCGTTTTTTCCTGAATATATTCAGGAAAAACCGCATACGCCCTTTTCAGCCAACCAAGCAACCTGGAAAGGCAAATCAGCGCTACAAAGATGTCTCGCTTCCCATCGGTCAAAAGGGCCATGCTGAAAAAAGTGTCAAAATCAGAAATGCAGGACAGGCCATGGAGAAATGGGAGCCTTGCTACGCTGATGGGCGGGATGTAAATTGTCAACAGCCACTCTGGAGAAGCGTACGGTGAGTCCTGAAACATCTAAAAAGCAAAGCTTAGAGAGCATAGGGCACTTCCACTCATGGGGGTATAAATTGGGAAAATTAAAAATCAGCAAGACACAAGCACCCCAAAGTTGAGGGCTGCTCTGTTGACAAGGACCTCCACTTCATTCCACCTTCAATATCCCAGGAAAGAGAAAAATGGATAAAGAAGTTGTGGTCCTTATGTACAATGGAATATCACTCAGCCATGAAATCAGTGTCATAAGGCTAGTAGCAGCATGATGAGTGGACTAAGGTACGACGATTCTAAGTGAAATAAGTCACACAGAAAAGGACACTTCTCATAAGGTATCACTGATAGAGGGAATGTAAAAACCGTTACACTTGAACAGAATTACAAAACAGAACAGAGTCACACATGCAGAAAACACACTATGGCTGCTTAACGGGAAAGGTGAGGTGGGGTGATACATAAAACAAGGGTTTCAAATTAGCTCAGATACCGTTCCATAAACCCAATATGTAATAGACAAGACCTACTCCTTGCTCAGAGAACTGGACTCAACACGCCCTATTCACCGCACAAGAATATATCTGACTAGTAATAATCTTAAAACCTATGTATTGATATCTCTCTGTTAGTGTGTCAAGTGGGTGTAAAGCGGCATAAACACAGCAGTGAAAAGCAGCTAAACCCCATTATAAAAATAAATTACTTTGAAAAACCCATGAAACAAAGACAGTGAAAGAGATAGAAATTCTTACACAATGCGTTCACGGGCTGTGATGCAACCTGGATTGACCATATCTAGACCCACAGCTGGATGAGACATAAGGGTGGACACTCTTGGGGCTGAGAGGTTTGGTGAGGTTGGGTGAGCAAACGCAGACCCTTTAAAGTAATACTGCATGGTACCCATCGCATGGGTCCCAAATCTCCAGGTTCAAGGGCATCTTCCTACATCGAAAACATGCATGAGAAACCCAGAAGATGGTACACCGTGTGATGGGGAAAGGTTTCTAAAACGCACCTCATTTCTCCTCTCCTTGTGGCCGGGTTCGCTATTCCAGCACTTTACTAGCAATCTCCCTACTTGGAGCATCAGCACCTTTAACCTCCTGTCCCGTACAGGTTGCAATTTGTCCTGAGGATGAACGGGAAGACGTGGAACCAATGAGAGACTAGCTCTTGGTGTTGGGACAGGCACAGGTCACTCTATTTTCCCATCAGGAAGAAGAATTAACCACAGGATCAGCCTGCCCCCCGGAACCAGAACAGGGCCTGAAGCCATCCTGCACTTTTGCGGCCAGCTCCCTAAAAAGCGAGTTGTAAAATGGAGGTTCAGAGCACTGCAATTCACAAACCTGCAGACTTATAAATGATAACTCTCATCCACAAATATATTGAGGGAAGGCAAAGAAGAGGATTTGAAATCAAGGCAGAATTGCAGGAAACAGATTTCAGGAGGTAGATTAGAATCGCCTTTAAAGCACATGAAAAGCGGCAAAACGTTGACAATGATGCCCTTGGCCAAAAAGGGCGTATGCGTTTTTTCCTGAATATATTCAGGAAAAAACGCATACGCCCTTTTTGGCCAACCAAGCAACCTGGAAAGGCAAATCAGCGCTACAAAGATGTCTCGCTTCCCATCGGTCAAAAGGGCCATGCTGAAAAAAGTGTCAAAACCAGAAATGCAGGACAGGCCATGGAGAAATGGGAGCCTTGCTACACTGATGGGCGGGATGTAAATTGTCAACAGCCACTCTGGAGAACTGTACGGTGAGTCCTGAAACGTCTGAAAAGCAAAGCTTAGAGAGCATAGGGCACTTCCACTCATGGGGGTATAAATTGGGAAAATTAAAATTCAGCAAGACACAAGCACCCCAAAGTTTAGGGCTGCTCTGTTGACAAGGACCTCCACTTCATTCCACCTTCAATATCCCAGGAAAGAGAAAAATGGATAAAGAAGTTGTGGTCCTTATGTACAATGGAATATCACTCAGCCATGAAATCAATGTCATAAGGCTAGTAGCAGCATGATGAGTGGATTTAGGTACGACGATTCTAAGTGAAATAAGTCACACAGAAAAGGACACTTCTCATAAGGTATCACTTATAGAGGGAATGTAAAAACCGTTACACTTGAACTGAATTACAAAACAGAACAGAGTCACACATGCAGAAAACACACTATGGCTGCTTAACGGGAAAGGTGAGGTGGGGTGATACATAAAACAAGGGTTTCAAATTAGCTCAGATACCGTTCCATAAACCCAATATGTAATAGACAAGACCTACTCCTTGCTCAGAGAACTGGACTCAACACGCCCTATTCACCGCACAAGAATATATCTGACTAGTAATAATCTTAAAAGCTATGTATTGATATCTCTCTGTTAGTGTGTCAAGTGGGTGTAAAGCGGCATAAACACAGCAGTGAAAAGCAGCTAAACCCCATTATAAAAATAAATTACTTTGAAAAACCCATGAAACAAAGACAGTGAAAGAGAGAGAAATTCTTACACAATGCGTTCAGGGGCTGTGATGCAACCTGGATTGACCATATCTAGACCCACAGCTGGATGAGACATAAGGGTGGACACTGTTGCGGCTGAGAGGTTTGGTGAGGTTGGGTGAGCAAACGCAGACCCTTTAAAGTAATACTGCGTGGTACCCATCGCATGGGTCCCAAATCTCCAGGTTCAAGGGCATCTTCCTACATCAAAAACATGCATGAGAAACCCAGAAGATGGTACACCGTGTGATGGGGAAAGGTTTCTAAAACGCACCTCATTTCTCATCTCCTTGTGCTCGGGTTCGCCATTCCAGCCACTTTACTAGCAATCTCCCTCCTTGGAGCATCATCACCTTTAACCTCCTGTTCCGTACAGGTTGCAATTTGTCCTGAGGATGAACGGGAAGATGTGGAACCAATGAGAGACTAGCTCTTGGTGTTGGGACAGGCACAGGTCACTCTATTTTCCCATCAGGAAGAAGAATTAACCACAGGCTCAGCCTGCCCCCCGGAACAAGAACAGGGCCTGAAGCCATCCTGCGCTTTTGCGGCCATCTCCCAAAAACGCGAGTCGTAAAATGGAGGTTCAGGGCACTGCAATTCACAAACCTGCAGACTTATAAATGATAACTCTCGTCCACAAATATATTGAGGGAAGGCAAAGAAGAGGATTTGAAATCAAGGCAGAATTGCAGGAAACAGATTTCAGGAGGTAGATTCGAATCGCCTTTAAAGCACATGAAAAGCGGCAAAACGTTGACAATGATGCCCTTGGCCAAAAAGGGCGTATGCGTTTTTTCCTGAATATATTCAGGAAAAAACGCATACGCCCTTTTTAGCCAACCAAGCAACCTGGAAAGGCAAATCAGCGCTACAAAGATGTCTCGCTTCCCATCGGTCAAAAGGGCCATGCTGAAAAAAGTGTCAAAATCAGAAATGCAGGACAGGCCATGGAGAAATGGGAGCCTTGCTACGCTGATGGGCGGGATGTAAATTGTCAACAGCCACTCTGGAGAAGCGTACGGTGAGTCCTGAAACATCTAAAAAGCAAAGCTTAGAGAGCATAGGGCACTTCCACTCATGGGGGTATAAATTGGGAAAATTAAAAATCAGCAAGACACAAGCACCCCAAAGTTGAGGGCTGCTCTGTTGACAAGGACCTCCACTTCATTCCACCTTCAATATCCCAGGAAAGAGAAAAATGGATAAAGAAGTTGTGGTCCTTATGTACAATGGAATATCACTCAGCCATGAAATCAGTGTCATAAGGCTAGTAGCAGCATGATGAGTGGACTAAGGTACGACGATTCTAAGTGAAATAAGTCACACAGAAAAGGACACTTCTCATAAGGTATCACTGATAGAGGGAATGTAAAAACCGTTACACTTGAACAGAATTACAAAACAGAACAGAGTCACACATGCAGAAAACACACTATGGCTGCTTAACGGGAAAGGTGAGGTGGGGTGATACATAAAACAAGGGTTTCAAATTAGCTCAGATACCGTTCCATAAACCCAATATGTAATAGACAAGACCTACTCCTTGCTCAGAGAACTGGACTCAACACGCCCTATTCACCGCACAAGAATATATCTGACTAGTAATAATCTTAAAACCTATGTATTGATATCTCTCTGTTAGTGTGTCAAGTGGGTGTAAAGCGGCATAAACACAGCAGTGAAAAGCAGCTAAACCCCATTATAAAAATAAATTACTTTGAAAAACCCATGAAACAAAGACAGTGAAAGAGATAGAAATTCTTACACAATGCGTTCACGGGCTGTGATGCAACCTGGATTGACCATATCTAGACCCACAGCTGGATGAGACATAAGGGTGGACACTCTTGGGGCTGAGAGGTTTGGTGAGGTTGGGTGAGCAAACGCAGACCCTTTAAAGTAATACTGCATGGTACCCATCGCATGGGTCCCAAATCTCCAGGTTCAAGGGCATCTTCCTACATCGAAAACATGCATGAGAAACCCAGAAGATGGTACACCGTGTGATGGGGAAAGGTTTCTAAAACGCACCTCATTTCTCCTCTCCTTGTGGCCGGGTTCGCTATTCCAGCACTTTACTAGCAATCTCCCTACTTGGAGCATCAGCACCTTTAACCTCCTGTCCCGTACAGGTTGCAATTTGTCCTGAGGATGAACGGGAAGACGTGGAACCAATGAGAGACTAGCTCTTGGTGTTGGGACAGGCACAGGTCACTCTATTTTCCCATCAGGAAGAAGAATTAACCACAGGCTCAGCCTGCCACCCGGAACCAGAACAGGGCCTGAAGCCATCCTGCGCAATTGCGGCCAGCTCCCTAAAAAGCGAGTTGTAAAATGGAGGTTCAGGGCACTGCAATTCACAAACCTGCACACTTATAAATGATAACTCTCGTCCACAAATATATTGAGGGAAGGCAAAGAAGAGGATTTGAAATCAAGGCAGAATTGCAGGAAACAGATTTCAGGAGGTAGATTCGAATCGCCTTTAAAGCACATGAAAAGCGGCAAAACGTTGACAATGATGCCCTTGGCCAAAAAGGGCGTATGCGTTTTTTCCTGAATATATTCAGGAAAAAACGCATACGCCCTTTTTGGCCAACCAAGCAACCTGGAAAGGCAAATCAGCGCTACAAAGATGTCTCGCTTCCCATCGGTCAAAAGGGCCATGCTGAAAAAAGTGTCAAAATCAGAAATGCAGGACAGGCCATGGAGAAATGGGAGCCTTGCTACGCTGATGGGCGGGATGTAAATTGCCAACAGCCACTCTGGAGAAGCGTACGGTGAGTCCTGAAACATCTAAAAAACAAAGCTTAGAGAGCATAGGGCACTTCCACTCATGGGGTTATAAATTGGGAAAATGAAAAATCAGCAAGACACAAGCACCCCAAAGTTTAGGGCTGCTCTGTTGACAAGGACCTCCACTTCATTCCACCTTCAATATCCCAGGAAAGAGAAAAATGGATAAAGAAGTTGTGGTCCATATGTACAATGGAATATCACTCAGCCATGAAATCAATGTCATAAGGCTAGTAGCAGCATGATGAGTGGATTTAGGTACGACGATTCTAAGTGAAATAAGTCACACAGAAAAGGACACTTCTCATAAGGTATCACTTATAGAGGGAATGTAAAAACCGTTACACTTGAACTGAATTACAAAACAGAACAGAGTCACACATGCAGAAAACACACTATGGCTGCTTAACGGGAAAGGTGAGGTGGGGTGATACATAAAACAAGGGTTTCAAATTAGCTCAGATACCGTTCCATAAACCCAATATGTAATAGACAAGACCTACTCCTTGCTCAGAGAACTGGACTCAACACGCCCTATTCACCGCACAAGAATATATCTGACTAGTAATAATCTTAAAACCTATGTATTGATATCTCTCTGTTAGTGTGTCAAGTGGGTAAAAAGCGGCATAAACACAGCAGTGAAAAGCAGCTAAACCCCATTATAAAAATAAATTACTTTGAAAAACCCATGAAACAAAGACAGTGAAAGAGAGAGAAATTCTTACACAATGCGTTCAGGGGCTGTGATGCAACCTGGATTGACCATATCTAGACCCACAGCTGGATGAGACATAAGGTTGGACACTGTTGCGGCTGAGAGGTTTGGTGAGGTTGGGTGAGCAAACGCAGACCCTTTAAAGTAATACTGCGTGGTACCCATCGCATGGGTCCCAAATCTCCAGGTTCAAGGTCATCTTCCTACATCGTAAACATGCATGAGATACCCAGAAGATGGTACACCGTGTGATGGGGAAAGGTTTCTAAAACGCACCTCATTTCTCATCTGCCTGTGCCCGGGTTCTCCCTTCCAGCCACTTTACTAGCAATCTCCCTCCTTGGAGCATCAGCACCTTTAACCTCCTGTTCCGTACAGGTTGCAATTTGTACTGAGGATGAACGGGAAGACGTGGAACCAATGAAAGACTAGCTCTTGGTGTTGGGACAGGCACAGGTCACTCTATTTTCCCATCAGGAAGAAGAATTAACCACAGGCTCAGCCTGCCCCCCTGAACCAGAACAGGGCCTGAAGCCATCCTGCGCTTTTGCGGCCAGCTCCCTAAAAAGCGAGTTGTAAAATGGAGGTTCAGAGCACTGCAATTCACAAACCTGCAGACTTATAAATGATAACTCTCATCCACAAATATATTGAGGGAAGGCAAAGAAGAGGATTTGAAATCAAGGCAGAATTGCAGGAAACAGATTTCAGGAGGTAGATTCGAATCGCCTTTAAAGCACATGAAAAGCGGCAAAACGTTGACAATGATGCCCTTGGCCAAAAAGGGCGTATGCGTTTTTTCCTGAATATATTCAGGAAAAAACGCATACGCCCTTTTTGGCCAACCAAGCAACCTGGAAAGGCAAATCAGCGCTACAAAGATGTCTCGCTTCCCATCGGTCAAAAGGGCCATGCTGAAAAATGTGTCAAAACCAGAAATGCAGGACAGGCCATGGAGAAATGGGAGCCTTGCTACACTGATGGGCGGGATGTAAATTGTCAACAGCCACTCTGGAGAACTGTACGGTGAGTCCTGAAACGTCTGAAAAGCAAAGCTTAGAGAGCATAGGGCACTTCCACTCATGGGGGTATAAATTGGGAAAATTAAAATTCAGCAAGACACAAGCACCCCAAAGTTTAGGACTGCTCTGTTGACAAGGACCTCCACTTCATTCCACCTTCAATATCCCAGGAAAGAGAAAAATGGATAAAGAAGTTGTGGTCCTTATGTACAATGGAATATCACTCAGCCATGAAATCAATGTCATAAGGCTAGTAGCAGCATGATGAGTGGATTTAGGTACGACGATTCTAAGTGAAATAAGTCACACAGAAAAGGACACTTCTCATAAGGTATCACTTATAGAGGGAATGTAAAAACCGTTACACTTGAACTGAATTACAAAACAGAACAGAGTCACACATGCAGAAAACACACTATGGCTGCTTAACGGGAAAGGTGAGGTGGGGTGATACATAAAACAAGGGTTTCAAATTAGCTCAGATACCGTTCCATAAAACCAATATGTAATAGACAAGACCTACTCCTTGCTCAGAGAACTGGACTCAACACGCCCTATTCACCGCACAAGAATATATCTGACTAGTAATAATCTTAAAAGCTATGTATTGATATCTCTCTGTTAGTGTGTCAAGTGGGTGTAAAGCGGCATAAACACAGCAGTGAAAAGCAGCTAAACCCCATTATAAAAATAAATTACTTTGAAAAACCCATGAAACAAAGACAGTGAAAGAGAGAGAAATTCTTACACAATGCGTTCAGGGGCTGTGATGCAACCTGGATTGACCATATCTAGACCCACAGCTGGATGAGACATAAGGGTGGACACTGTTGCGGCTGAGAGGTTTGGTGAGGTTGGGTGAGCAAACGCAGAC
>NW_028121822.1:0-34805 GCF_965194805.1 Balaenoptera borealis | reverse complement strand
GTACAGAATCTTGTTCATTTACACATATACCTATATTTATTGATCTTTGGGTCCTTTTCCATGTAGGTTGTTACAGAGTGTTGAGTAGACCACTCTTGGTATTCCATAGGTCTTTGGGGATTATATATTTTATATGTATTAGTATATGTGTGTTAACCCCAATATCCTAATTTATCCATTCCTCACACGTTTTCTTTGGCTTAACCATAAGTTTGTCTTCTCAATCTGAGATTGCCTTTCTCTATGGAAATATGTTCATTTTTATGAATTTTCAGATAACATAAGGGACATCATAGGGCATTTGTCTTTCTCATTCTGACTTACTTCACGTTGTGTGATTATCTCTAGGCTCCTCTGTGGTGCTGCATATGCCATTCTTTTATTTTTTTCCGTGACGGATATTCCATTCTGTCCATATTACCACTTCTTCTTTGTCCATTCATCTGATTATGGACCTTTTTTGTGTTTCCATGTCTTGGCTATTTCAGTATTGCTGCAGTGCACATTTGCCTGCCTCTGTCTTTCCGATTCTTGTGGTCTTAGGTTATAGGCCCAAAAGGTGCCCTGCCGCATCATATGGTAGCTCAATTTTTACGTTTTAAAGCAGCTCCGTTCAGTTTTCGTTAGTGCTGTTACCACTTTACATTCCACCAGCATCTAGAAATTACAGAGTTCTCTAAAAGCCCTTAGCATTTATAGTTTGTAGACTTTTTGCTGATGGTCATTTGACTGGTGTGAGCTGAAACGTTTTCACGTTGGATTTGCATGTGGCTAATAATTCCTTATACTGAACTTTAGGCATGTCCTCTTTTTTCTTTTCCTTCTTTTTTAAAGAGTGACTACAACTTCCCTCTTCGTATTGACTTCTTGAAAAAGTTGTAATGTGTAGAATTTTCTTGCCTATTCCCTACCCCAGGGCATTTGTTGAGGGCAGGTGTCATTTACAGCCCTGCAGTCCTTGTGACTATTAAGCAACCATTAGCACTTGGTTTAAAGCTGCTGTTATGGGAAACAACCACAAGGCGGCAGCATTATTACGTTCTCAACGCTTGTTACTAGTGCAAAAGAGTCTTCCTGAAAGTAGTGTTCCAAGGTTGTAAATTAGAGTGGAATGTGCTGGGACAAGCCCCCAGAAGTTTATGTCACCTTACTTATGTTTGTTTTTTAAATTTAATTTCTATTTCTTATCGGAGAAATTTGATTAGAGTGTTGTGGTTTTCTGGCTGTACAGAATCTGCTCAATGATTCATACATATGTCTGGTCATCTTCGGATCCTGTTACCTTGTATGTTATTACAGAAAGTTGAGTAGACCTCCCTTGGTATTTGGTAGGTGTTTTGTCTTTATATATTTTATATGTATTGGTGAGTATATAATTCATATGGTTTATATGTTATATGTTTATATACATTTAACATACATTAGTATATCTATGTTAGCCCCATAGTCCTAATTTATCCATCCTCCCACCTTTCATTTTGGCTAACCATTAGTTTGTTTTATAAGTCTGTGAGTGTCTTTTTCTGTGAAAATATGTTTATTGGTAGCAACCTTAGGCTAACATGTATACAAGATATCATAGGATATTTATCATTCCCTCTTGACTTACTTAAGCTAATATGATTATTTCTAGGCTCATGTGTAGTCCTGAAAACGGCATTGTTCATTTTTTTCCCGAGGCTACTCTTCCATTCGGTATGTGTACCACTTCTTCTGTGTCCATTTATCTGTTGATGGACATTTTGTTTGCTTCCATGTCTTGGCTATTGTAAATACTGCTGCAATACACGATTTTCCATCCCGTGTCTTTTTTTTTTTAAGATTTTTTTTTAAATTAATTAATGAATTTATTTATTTATTTTTGGCTGTGCTGGTTCCTTGTTTCTGTGCGAGGGCTTTCTCCAGTTGCGGCAAGTGGGGGCCACTCCTCATCACGGTGCGCGGGCCTCCCACCATCGCGGCCTCTCCCGCTGCGGAGCACAGGCTCCAGATGCGCAGGCTCAGCAGCTTTGGCTCACGGGCCCAATTGCTCCGCGGCATGCGGGATCCTCCCAGACCAGGGATCGAACCCGTGGCCCCTGCCTTGGCAGGCAGACTCTCAACCACTGCACCACCAGGGAAGCCCCATCCCGTGTCTTTTTGATTCTGACTTTCACAGGTGAAAGGCCCAATAGTGGGACTTCCGGATCATATGGTGACTCAATTTTTACCTTTAAATGCGCTGCCATTCTGTTCCTATTATTGGCCGTTACCAGTTTACATCCCACTTAGACCGAGAGGTTACGCTATTCTCCACAACTTCTTCAACATCTATTGTTTGTAGACTTTTTGCTGATGGTCATTCTGACTGGTGTGAGGTGATACCTTTGTGTAGATTGGATTTGCATGCGTCTCATATTTCCTGATGTTTTGCGTTTATCAGTGTCCTTTTCACTTTTTTTTTAAGATTGAGCGAAACGTACAACTTCTAACTGCCTTCTTGAAAAATTTGCTGCGTTTGGATTTTTTTGGCCATTCCCTTCCCCAGGACATTTTTTGAGGGCATGAGTCATTTACAGCCCTGCAGTCCTTGTGAATATTAGTGACCATTAGCAGTAGATTTAAAGCTGCTGTTTGAGGAAACGGCTTTTGGGTGGCAGGATTTCTACGTTGCCAACTCTGCTTGCTAGGGAAACAGAACTTCGCTGCAAGTTGTGGTTTTAGGTTGCAGATTAGAGTGGAATGTGCCAGGACAAACCCCCATAAGTTTAACCTCCGTAATTCTTGTCTGTCTCTTTAAGTTGTAGTTTTTATCAGAGCAAATTTGATTGAAAAAAAATTTTTTTTTTGTAGGAGTACAGAATCTTGTTCATTTACACATATACCTATATTTATTGATCTTTGGGTCCTTTTCCATGTAGGTTGTTACAGAGTGTTGAGTAGACCACTCTTGGTATTCCATAGGTCTTTGGGGATTATATATTTTATATGTATTAGTATATGTGTGTTAACCCCAATATCCTAATTTATCCATTCCTCACACGTTTTCTTTGGCTTAACCATAAGTTTGTCTTCTCAATCTGAGATTGCCTTTCTCTATGGAAATATGTTCATTTTTATGAATTTTCAGATAACATAAGGGACATCATAGGGCATTTGTCTTTCTCATTCTGACTTACTTCACGTTGTGTGATTATCTCTAGGCTCCTCTGTGGTGCTGCATATGCCATTCTTTTATTTTTTTCCGTGACGGATATTCCATTCTGTCCATATTACCACTTCTTCTTTGTCCATTCATCTGATTATGGACCTTTTTTGTGTTTCCATGTCTTGGCTATTTCAGTATTGCTGCAGTGCACATTTGCCTGCCTCTGTCTTTCCGATTCTTGTGGTCTTAGGTTATAGGCCCAAAAGGTGCCCTGCCGCATCATATGGTAGCTCAATTTTTACGTTTTAAAGCAGCTCCGTTCAGTTTTCGTTAGTGCTGTTACCACTTTACATTCCACCAGCATCTAGAAATTACAGAGTTCTCTAAAAGCCCTTAGCATTTATAGTTTGTAGACTTTTTGCTGATGGTCATTTGACTGGTGTGAGCTGAAACGTTTTCACGTTGGATTTGCATGTGGCTAATAATTCCTTATACTGAACTTTAGGCATGTCCTCTTTTTTCTTTTCCTTCTTTTTTAAAGAGTGACTACAACTTCCCTCTTCGTATTGACTTCTTGAAAAAGTTGTAATGTGTAGAATTTTCTTGCCTATTCCCTACCCCAGGGCATTTGTTGAGGGCAGGTGTCATTTACAGCCCTGCAGTCCTTGTGACTATTAAGCAACCATTAGCACTTGGTTTAAAGCTGCTGTTATGGGAAACAACCACAAGGCGGCAGCATTATTACGTTCTCAACGCTTGTTACTAGTGCAAAAGAGTCTTCCTGAAAGTAGTGTTCCAAGGTTGTAAATTAGAGTGGAATGTGCTGGGACAAGCCCCCAGAAGTTTATGTCACCTTACTTATGTTTGTTTTTTAAATTTAATTTCTATTTCTTATCGGAGTAAATTTGATTAGAGTGTTGTGGTTTTCTGGCTGTACAGAATCTGCTCAATGATTCATACATATGTCTGGTCATCTTCGGATCCTGTTACCTTGTATGTTATTACAGAAAGTTGAGTAGACCTCCCTTGGTATTTGGTAGGTGTTTTGTCTTTATATATTTTATATGTATTGGTGAGTATATAATTCATATGGTTTATATGTTATATGTTTATATACATTTAACATACATTAGTATATCTATGTTAGCCCCATAGTCCTAATTTATCCATCCTCCCACCTTTCATTTTGGCTAACCATTAGTTTGTTTTATAAGTCTGTGAGTGTCTTTTTCTGTGAAAATATGTTTATTGGTAGCAACCTTAGGCTAACATGTATACAAGATATCATAGGATATTTATCATTCCCTCTTGACTTACTTAAGCTAATATGATTATTTCTAGGCTCATGTGTAGTCCTGAAAACGGCATTGTTCATTTTTTTCCCGAGGCTACTCTTCCATTCGGTATGTGTACCACTTCTTCTGTGTCCATTTATCTGTTGATGGACATTTTGTTTGCTTCCATGTCTTGGCTATTGTAAATACTGCTGCAATACACGATTTTCCATCCCGTGTCTTTTTTTTTTAAGATTTTTTTTTAAATTAATTAATGAATTTATTTATTTATTTTTGGCTGTGCTGGTTCCTTGTTTCTGTGCGAGGGCTTTCTCCAGTTGCGGCAAGTGGGGGCCACTCCTCATCACGGTGCGCGGGCCTCCCACCATCGCGGCCTCTCCCGCTGCGGAGCACAGGCTCCAGATGCGCAGGCTCAGCAGCTTTGGCTCACGGGCCCAATTGCTCCGCGGCATGCGGGATCCTCCCAGACCAGGGATCGAACCCGTGGCCCCTGCCTTGGCAGGCAGACTCTCAACCACTGCACCACCAGGGAAGCCCCATCCCGTGTCTTTTTGATTCTGACTTTCACAGGTGAAAGGCCCAATAGTGGGACTTCCGGATCATATGGTGACTCAATTTTTACCTTTAAATGCGCTGCCATTCTGTTCCTATTATTGGCCGTTACCAGTTTACATCCCACTTAGACCGAGAGGTTACGCTAATCTCCACAACTTCTTCAACATCTATTGTTTGTAGACTTTTTGCTGATGGTCATTCTGACTGGTGTGAGGTGATACCTTTGTGTAGATTGGATTTGCATGCGTCTCATATTTCCTGATGTTTTGCGTTTATCAGTGTCCTTTTCACTTTTTTTTTAAGATTGAGCGAAACGTACAACTTCTAACTGCCTTCTTGAAAAATTTGCTGCGTTTGGATTTTTTTGGCCATTCCCTTCCCCAGGACATTTTTTGAGGGCATGAGTCATTTACAGCCCTGCAGTCCTTGTGAATATTAGTGACCATTAGCAGTAGATTTAAAGCTGCTGTTTGAGGAAACGGCTTTTGGGTGGCAGGATTTCTACGTTGCCAACTCTGCTTGCTAGGGAAACAGAACTTCGCTGCAAGTTGTGGTTTTAGGTTGCAGATTAGAGTGGAATGTGCCAGGACAAACCCCCATAAGTTTAACCTCCGTAATTCTTGTCTGTCTCTTTAAGTTGTAGTTTTTATCAGAGCAAATTTGATTGAAAAAAAATTTTTTTTTTGTAGGAGTACAGAATCTTGTTCATTTACACATATACCTATATTTATTGATCTTTGGGTCCTTTTCCATGTAGGTTGTTACAGAGTGTTGAGTAGACCACTCTTGGTATTCCATAGGTCTTTGGGGATTATATATTTTATATGTATTAGTATATGTGTGTTAACCCCAATATCCTAATTTATCCATTCCTCACACGTTTTCTTTGGCTTAACCATAAGTTTGTCTTCTCAATCTGAGATTGCCTTTCTCTATGGAAATATGTTCATTTTTATGAATTTTCAGATAACATAAGGGACATCATAGGGCATTTGTCTTTCTCATTCTGACTTACTTCACGTTGTGTGATTATCTCTAGGCTCCTCTGTGGTGCTGCATATGCCATTCTTTTATTTTTTTCCGTGACGGATATTCCATTCTGTCCATATTACCACTTCTTCTTTGTCCATTCATCTGATTATGGACCTTTTTTGTGTTTCCATGTCTTGGCTATTTCAGTATTGCTGCAGTGCACATTTGCCTGCCTCTGTCTTTCCGATTCTTGTGGTCTTAGGTTATAGGCCCAAAAGGTGCCCTGCCGCATCATATGGTAGCTCAATTTTTACGTTTTAAAGCAGCTCCGTTCAGTTTTCGTTAGTGCTGTTACCACTTTACATTCCACCAGCATCTAGAAATTACAGAGTTCTCTAAAAGCCCTTAGCATTTATAGTTTGTAGACTTTTTGCTGATGGTCATTTGACTGGTGTGAGCTGAAACGTTTTCACGTTGGATTTGCATGTGGCTAATAATTCCTTATACTGAACTTTAGGCATGTCCTCTTTTTTCTTTTCCTTCTTTTTTAAAGAGTGACTACAACTTCCCTCTTCGTATTGACTTCTTGAAAAAGTTGTAATGTGTAGAATTTTCTTGCCTATTCCCTACCCCAGGGCATTTGTTGAGGGCAGGTGTCATTTACAGCCCTGCAGTCCTTGTGACTATTAAGCAACCATTAGCACTTGGTTTAAAGCTGCTGTTATGGGAAACAACCACAAGGCGGCAGCATTATTACGTTCTCAACGCTTGTTACTAGTGCAAAAGAGTCTTCCTGAAAGTAGTGTTCCAAGGTTGTAAATTAGAGTGGAATGTGCTGGGACAAGCCCCCAGAAGTTTATGTCACCTTACTTATGTTTGTTTTTAAATTTAATTTCTATTTCTTATCGGAGTAAATTTGATTAGAGTGTTGTGGTTTTCTGGCTGTACAGAATCTGCTCAATGATTCATACATATGTCTGGTCATCTTCGGATCCTGTTACCTTGTATGTTATTACAGAAAGTTGAGTAGACCTCCCTTGGTATTTGGTAGGTGTTTTGTCTTTATATATTTTATATGTATTGGTGAGTATATAATTCATATGGTTTATATGTTATATGTTTATATACATTTAACATACATTAGTATATCTATGTTAGCCCCATAGTCCTAATTTATCCATCCTCCCACCTTTCATTTTGGCTAACCATTAGTTTGTTTTATAAGTCTGTGAGTGTCTTTTTCTGTGAAAATATGTTTATTGGTAGCAACCTTAGGCTAACATGTATACAAGATATCATAGGATATTTATCATTCCCTCTTGACTTACTTAAGCTAATATGATTATTTCTAGGCTCATGTGTAGTCCTGAAAACGGCATTGTTCATTTTTTTCCCGAGGCTACTCTTCCATTCGGTATGTGTACCACTTCTTCTGTGTCCATTTATCTGTTGATGGACATTTTGTTTGCTTCCATGTCTTGGCTATTGTAAATACTGCTGCAATACACGATTTTCCATCCCGTGTCTTTTTTTTTTTAAGATTTTTTTTTAAATTAATTAATGAATTTATTTATTTATTTTTGGCTGTGCTGGTTCCTTGTTTCTGTGCGAGGGCTTTCTCCAGTTGCGGCAAGTGGGGGCCACTCCTCATCACGGTGCGCGGGCCTCCCACCATCGCGGCCTCTCCCGCTGCGGAGCACAGGCTCCAGATGCGCAGGCTCAGCAGCTTTGGCTCACGGGCCCAATTGCTCCGCGGCATGCGGGATCCTCCCAGACCAGGGATCGAACCCGTGGCCCCTGCCTTGGCAGGCAGACTCTCAACCACTGCACCACCAGGGAAGCCCCATCCCGTGTCTTTTGATTCTGACTTTCACAGGTGAAAGGCCCAATAGTGGGACTTCCGGATCATATGGTGACTCAATTTTTACCTTTAAATGCGCTGCCATTCTGTTCCTATTATTGGCCGTTACCAGTTTACATCCCACTTAGACCGAGAGGTTACGCTAATCTCCACAACTTCTTCAACATCTATTGTTTGTAGACTTTTTGCTGATGGTCATTCTGACTGGTGTGAGGTGATACCTTTGTGTAGATTGGATTTGCATGCGTCTCATATTTCCTGATGTTTTGCGTTTATCAGTGTCCTTTTCACTTTTTTTTAAGATTGAGCGAAACGTACAACTTCTAACTGCCTTCTTGAAAAATTTGCTGCGTTTGGATTTTTTTGGCCATTCCCTTCCCCAGGACATTTTTTGAGGGCATGAGTCATTTACAGCCCTGCAGTCCTTGTGAATATTAGTGACCATTAGCAGTAGATTTAAAGCTGCTGTTTGAGGAAACGGCTTTTGGGTGGCAGGATTTCTACGTTGCCAACTCTGCTTGCTAGGGAAACAGAACTTCGCTGCAAGTTGTGGTTTTAGGTTGCAGATTAGAGTGGAATGTGCCAGGACAAACCCCCATAAGTTTAACCTCCGTAATTCTTGTCTGTCTCTTTAAGTTGTAGTTTTTATCAGAGCAAATTTGATTGAAAAAAAATTTTTTTTTGTAGGAGTACAGAATCTTGTTCATTTACACATATACCTATATTTATTGATCTTTGGGTCCTTTTCCATGTAGGTTGTTACAGAGTGTTGAGTAGACCACTCTTGGTATTCCATAGGTCTTTGGGGATTATATATTTTATATGTATTAGTATATGTGTGTTAACCCCAATATCCTAATTTATCCATTCCTCACACGTTTTCTTTGGCTTAACCATAAGTTTGTCTTCTCAATCTGAGATTGCCTTTCTCTATGGAAATATGTTCATTTTTATGAATTTTCAGATAACATAAGGGACATCATAGGGCATTTGTCTTTCTCATTCTGACTTACTTCACGTTGTGTGATTATCTCTAGGCTCCTCTGTGGTGCTGCATATGCCATTCTTTTATTTTTTTCCGTGACGGATATTCCATTCTGTCCATATTACCACTTCTTCTTTGTCCATTCATCTGATTATGGACCTTTTTTGTGTTTCCATGTCTTGGCTATTTCAGTATTGCTGCAGTGCACATTTGCCTGCCTCTGTCTTTCCGATTCTTGTGGTCTTAGGTTATAGGCCCAAAAGGTGCCCTGCCGCATCATATGGTAGCTCAATTTTTACGTTTTAAAGCAGCTCCGTTCAGTTTTCGTTAGTGCTGTTACCACTTTACATTCCACCAGCATCTAGAAATTACAGAGTTCTCTAAAAGCCCTTAGCATTTATAGTTTGTAGACTTTTTGCTGATGGTCATTTGACTGGTGTGAGCTGAAACGTTTTCACGTTGGATTTGCATGTGGCTAATAATTCCTTATACTGAACTTTAGGCATGTCCTCTTTTTTCTTTTCCTTCTTTTTTAAAGAGTGACTACAACTTCCCTCTTCGTATTGACTTCTTGAAAAAGTTGTAATGTGTAGAATTTTCTTGCCTATTCCCTACCCCAGGGCATTTGTTGAGGGCAGGTGTCATTTACAGCCCTGCAGTCCTTGTGACTATTAAGCAACCATTAGCACTTGGTTTAAAGCTGCTGTTATGGGAAACAACCACAAGGCGGCAGCATTATTACGTTCTCAACGCTTGTTACTAGTGCAAAAGAGTCTTCCTGAAAGTAGTGTTCCAAGGTTGTAAATTAGAGTGGAATGTGCTGGGACAAGCCCCCAGAAGTTTATGTCACCTTACTTATGTTTGTTTTTTAAATTTAATTTCTATTTCTTATCGGAGTAAATTTGATTAGAGTGTTGTGGTTTTCTGGCTGTACAGAATCTGCTCAATGATTCATACATATGTCTGGTCATCTTCGGATCCTGTTACCTTGTATGTTATTACAGAAAGTTGAGTAGACCTCCCTTGGTATTTGGTAGGTGTTTTGTCTTTATATATTTTATATGTATTGGTGAGTATATAATTCATATGGTTTATATGTTATATGTTTATATACATTTAACATACATTAGTATATCTATGTTAGCCCCATAGTCCTAATTTATCCATCCTCCCACCTTTCATTTTGGCTAACCATTAGTTTGTTTTATAAGTCTGTGAGTGTCTTTTTCTGTGAAAATATGTTTATTGGTAGCAACCTTAGGCTAACATGTATACAAGATATCATAGGATATTTATCATTCCCTCTTGACTTACTTAAGCTAATATGATTATTTCTAGGCTCATGTGTAGTCCTGAAAACGGCATTGTTCATTTTTTTCCCGAGGCTACTCTTCCATTCGGTATGTGTACCACTTCTTCTGTGTCCATTTATCTGTTGATGGACATTTTGTTTGCTTCCATGTCTTGGCTATTGTAAATACTGCTGCAATACACGATTTTCCATCCCGTGTCTTTTTTTTTTTAAGATTTTTTTTTAAATTAATTAATGAATTTATTTATTTATTTTTGGCTGTGCTGGTTCCTTGTTTCTGTGCGAGGGCTTTCTCCAGTTGCGGCAAGTGGGGGCCACTCCTCATCACGGTGCGCGGGCCTCCCACCATCGCGGCCTCTCCCGCTGCGGAGCACAGGCTCCAGATGCGCAGGCTCAGCAGCTTTGGCTCACGGGCCCAATTGCTCCGCGGCATGCGGGATCCTCCCAGACCAGGGATCGAACCCGTGGCCCCTGCCTTGGCAGGCAGACTCTCAACCACTGCACCACCAGGGAAGCCCCATCCCGTGTCTTTTTGATTCTGACTTTCACAGGTGAAAGGCCCAATAGTGGGACTTCCGGATCATATGGTGACTCAATTTTTACCTTTAAATGCGCTGCCATTCTGTTCCTATTATTGGCCGTTACCAGTTTACATCCCACTTAGACCGAGAGGTTACGCTATTCTCCACAACTTCTTCAACATCTATTGTTTGTAGACTTTTTGCTGATGGTCATTCTGACTGGTGTGAGGTGATACCTTTGTGTAGATTGGATTTGCATGCGTCTCATATTTCCTGATGTTTTGCGTTTATCAGTGTCCTTTTCACTTTTTTTTTTAAGATTGAGCGAAACGTACAACTTCTAACTGCCTTCTTGAAAAATTTGCTGCGTTTGGATTTTTTTGGCCATTCCCTTCCCCAGGACATTTTTTGAGGGCATGAGTCATTTACAGCCCTGCAGTCCTTGTGAATATTAGTGACCATTAGCAGTAGATTTAAAGCTGCTGTTTGAGGAAACGGCTTTTGGGTGGCAGGATTTCTACGTTGCCAACTCTGCTTGCTAGGGAAACAGAACTTCGCTGCAAGTTGTGGTTTTAGGTTGCAGATTAGAGTGGAATGTGCCAGGACAAACCCCCATAAGTTTAACCTCCGTAATTCTTGTCTGTCTCTTTAAGTTGTAGTTTTTATCAGAGCAAATTTGATTGAAAAAAAATTTTTTTTTTGTAGGAGTACAGAATCTTGTTCATTTACACATATACCTATATTTATTGATCTTTGGGTCCTTTTCCATGTAGGTTGTTACAGAGTGTTGAGTAGACCACTCTTGGTATTCCATAGGTCTTTGGGGATTATATATTTTATATGTATTAGTATATGTGTGTTAACCCCAATATCCTAATTTATCCATTCCTCACACGTTTTCTTTGGCTTAACCATAAGTTTGTCTTCTCAATCTGAGATTGCCTTTCTCTATGGAAATATGTTCATTTTTATGAATTTTCAGATAACATAAGGGACATCATAGGGCATTTGTCTTTCTCATTCTGACTTACTTCACGTTGTGTGATTATCTCTAGGCTCCTCTGTGGTGCTGCATATGCCATTCTTTTATTTTTTTCCGTGACGGATATTCCATTCTGTCCATATTACCACTTCTTCTTTGTCCATTCATCTGATTATGGACCTTTTTTGTGTTTCCATGTCTTGGCTATTTCAGTATTGCTGCAGTGCACATTTGCCTGCCTCTGTCTTTCCGATTCTTGTGGTCTTAGGTTATAGGCCCAAAAGGTGCCCTGCCGCATCATATGGTAGCTCAATTTTTACGTTTTAAAGCAGCTCCGTTCAGTTTTCGTTAGTGCTGTTACCACTTTACATTCCACCAGCATCTAGAAATTACAGAGTTCTCTAAAAGCCCTTAGCATTTATAGTTTGTAGACTTTTTGCTGATGGTCATTTGACTGGTGTGAGCTGAAACGTTTTCACGTTGGATTTGCATGTGGCTAATAATTCCTTATACTGAACTTTAGGCATGTCCTCTTTTTTCTTTTCCTTCTTTTTTAAAGAGTGACTACAACTTCCCTCTTCGTATTGACTTCTTGAAAAAGTTGTAATGTGTAGAATTTTCTTGCCTATTCCCTACCCCAGGGCATTTGTTGAGGGCAGGTGTCATTTACAGCCCTGCAGTCCTTGTGACTATTAAGCAACCATTAGCACTTGGTTTAAAGCTGCTGTTATGGGAAACAACCACAAGGCGGCAGCATTATTACGTTCTCAACGCTTGTTACTAGTGCAAAAGAGTCTTCCTGAAAGTAGTGTTCCAAGGTTGTAAATTAGAGTGGAATGTGCTGGGACAAGCCCCCAGAAGTTTATGTCACCTTACTTATGTTTGTTTTTTAAATTTAATTTCTATTTCTTATCGGAGTAAATTTGATTAGAGTGTTGTGGTTTTCTGGCTGTACAGAATCTGCTCAATGATTCATACATATGTCTGGTCATCTTCGGATCCTGTTACCTTGTATGTTATTACAGAAAGTTGAGTAGACCTCCCTTGGTATTTGGTAGGTGTTTTGTCTTTATATATTTTATATGTATTGGTGAGTATATAATTCATATGGTTTATATGTTATATGTTTATATACATTTAACATACATTAGTATATCTATGTTAGCCCCATAGTCCTAATTTATCCATCCTCCCACCTTTCATTTTGGCTAACCATTAGTTTGTTTTATAAGTCTGTGAGTGTCTTTTTCTGTGAAAATATGTTTATTGGTAGCAACCTTAGGCTAACATGTATACAAGATATCATAGGATATTTATCATTCCCTCTTGACTTACTTAAGCTAATATGATTATTTCTAGGCTCATGTGTAGTCCTGAAAACGGCATTGTTCATTTTTTTCCCGAGGCTACTCTTCCATTCGGTATGTGTACCACTTCTTCTGTGTCCATTTATCTGTTGATGGACATTTTGTTTGCTTCCATGTCTTGGCTATTGTAAATACTGCTGCAATACACGATTTTCCATCCCGTGTCTTTTTTTTTTTAAGATTTTTTTTTAAATTAATTAATGAATTTATTTATTTATTTTTGGCTGTGCTGGTTCCTTGTTTCTGTGCGAGGGCTTTCTCCAGTTGCGGCAAGTGGGGGCCACTCCTCATCACGGTGCGCGGGCCTCCCACCATCGCGGCCTCTCCCGCTGCGGAGCACAGGCTCCAGATGCGCAGGCTCAGCAGCTTTGGCTCACGGGCCCAATTGCTCCGCGGCATGCGGGATCCTCCCAGACCAGGGATCGAACCCGTGGCCCCTGCCTTGGCAGGCAGACTCTCAACCACTGCACCACCAGGGAAGCCCCATCCCGTGTCTTTTTGATTCTGACTTTCACAGGTGAAAGGCCCAATAGTGGGACTTCCGGATCATATGGTGACTCAATTTTTACCTTTAAATGCGCTGCCATTCTGTTCCTATTATTGGCCGTTACCAGTTTACATCCCACTTAGACCGAGAGGTTACGCTAATCTCCACAACTTCTTCAACATCTATTGTTTGTAGACTTTTTGCTGATGGTCATTCTGACTGGTGTGAGGTGATACCTTTGTGTAGATTGGATTTGCATGCGTCTCATATTTCCTGATGTTTTGCGTTTATCAGTGTCCTTTTCACTTTTTTTTTAAGATTGAGCGAAACGTACAACTTCTAACTGCCTTCTTGAAAAATTTGCTGCGTTTGGATTTTTTTGGCCATTCCCTTCCCCAGGACATTTTTTGAGGGCATGAGTCATTTACAGCCCTGCAGTCCTTGTGAATATTAGTGACCATTAGCAGTAGATTTAAAGCTGCTGTTTGAGGAAACGGCTTTTGGGTGGCAGGATTTCTACGTTGCCAACTCTGCTTGCTAGGGAAACAGAACTTCGCTGCAAGTTGTGGTTTTAGGTTGCAGATTAGAGTGGAATGTGCCAGGACAAACCCCCATAAGTTTAACCTCCGTAATTCTTGTCTGTCTCTTTAAGTTGTAGTTTTTATCAGAGCAAATTTGATTGAAAAAAAATTTTTTTTTTGTAGGAGTACAGAATCTTGTTCATTTACACATATACCTATATTTATTGATCTTTGGGTCCTTTTCCATGTAGGTTGTTACAGAGTGTTGAGTAGACCACTCTTGGTATTCCATAGGTCTTTGGGGATTATATATTTTATATGTATTAGTATATGTGTGTTAACCCCAATATCCTAATTTATCCATTCCTCACACGTTTTCTTTGGCTTAACCATAAGTTTGTCTTCTCAATCTGAGATTGCCTTTCTCTATGGAAATATGTTCATTTTTATGAATTTTCAGATAACATAAGGGACATCATAGGGCATTTGTCTTTCTCATTCTGACTTACTTCACGTTGTGTGATTATCTCTAGGCTCCTCTGTGGTGCTGCATACGCCATTCTTTTATTTTTTTCCGTGACGGATATTCCATTCTGTCCATATTACCACTTCTTCTTTGTCCATTCATCTGATTATGGACCTTTTTTGTGTTTCCATGTCTTGGCTATTTCAGTATTGCTGCAGTGCACATTTGCCTGCCTCTGTCTTTCCGATTCTTGTGGTCTTAGGTTATAGGCCCAAAAGGTGCCCTGCCGCATCATATGGTAGCTCAATTTTTACGTTTTAAAGCAGCTCCGTTCAGTTTTCGTTAGTGCTGTTACCACTTTACATTCCACCAGCATCTAGAAATTACAGAGTTCTCTAAAAGCCCTTAGCATTTATAGTTTGTAGACTTTTTGCTGATGGTCATTTGACTGGTGTGAGCTGAAACGTTTTCACGTTGGATTTGCATGTGGCTAATAATTCCTTATACTGAACTTTAGGCATGTCCTCTTTTTCCTTTTCCTTCTTTTTTAAAGAGTGACTACAACTTCCCTCTTCGTATTGACTTCTTGAAAAAGTTGTAATGTGTAGAATTTTCTTGCCTATTCCCTACCCCAGGGCATTTGTTGAGGGCAGGTGTCATTTACAGCCCTGCAGTCCTTGTGACTATTAAGCAACCATTAGCACTTGGTTTAAAGCTGCTGTTATGGGAAACAACCACAAGGCGGCAGCATTATTACGTTCTCAACGCTTGTTACTAGTGCAAAAGAGTCTTCCTGAAAGTAGTGTTCCAAGGTTGTAAATTAGAGTGGAATGTGCTGGGACAAGCCCCCAGAAGTTTATGTCACCTTACTTATGTTTGTTTTTTAAATTTAATTTCTATTTCTTATCGGAGTAAATTTGATTAGAGTGTTGTGGTTTTCTGGCTGTACAGAATCTGCTCAATGATTCATACATATGTCTGGTCATCTTCGGATCCTGTTACCTTGTATGTTATTACAGAAAGTTGAGTAGACCTCCCTTGGTATTTGGTAGGTGTTTTGTCTTTATATATTTTATATGTATTGGTGAGTATATAATTCATATGGTTTATATGTTATATGTTTATATACATTTAACATACATTAGTATATCTATGTTAGCCCCATAGTCCTAATTTATCCATCCTCCCACCTTTCATTTTGGCTAACCATTAGTTTGTTTTATAAGTCTGTGAGTGTCTTTTTCTGTGAAAATATGTTTATTGGTAGCAACCTTAGGCTAACATGTATACAAGATATCATAGGATATTTATCATTCCCTCTTGACTTACTTAAGCTAATATGATTATTTCTAGGCTCATGTGTAGTCCTGAAAACGGCATTGTTCATTTTTTTCCCGAGGCTACTCTTCCATTCGGTATGTGTACCACTTCTTCTGTGTCCATTTATCTGTTGATGGACATTTTGTTTGCTTCCATGTCTTGGCTATTGTAAATACTGCTGCAATACACGATTTTCCATCCCGTGTCTTTTTTTTTTTAAGATTTTTTTTTAAATTAATTAATGAATTTATTTATTTATTTTTGGCTGTGCTGGTTCCTTGTTTCTGTGCGAGGGCTTTCTCCAGTTGCGGCAAGTGGGGGCCACTCCTCATCACGGTGCGCGGGCCTCCCACCATCGCGGCCTCTCCCGCTGCGGAGCACAGGCTCCAGATGCGCAGGCTCAGCAGCTTTGGCTCACGGGCCCAATTGCTCCGCGGCATGCGGGATCCTCCCAGACCAGGGATCGAACCCGTGGCCCCTGCCTTGGCAGGCAGACTCTCAACCACTGCACCACCAGGGAAGCCCCATCCCGTGTCTTTTTGATTCTGACTTTCACAGGTGAAAGGCCCAATAGTGGGACTTCCGGATCATATGGTGACTCAATTTTTACCTTTAAATGCGCTGCCATTCTGTTCCTATTATTGGCCGTTACCAGTTTACATCCCACTTAGACCGAGAGGTTACGCTAATCTCCACAACTTCTTCAACATCTATTGTTTGTAGACTTTTTGCTGATGGTCATTCTGACTGGTGTGAGGTGATACCTTTGTGTAGATTGGATTTGCATGCGTCTCATATTTCCTGATGTTTTGCGTTTATCAGTGTCCTTTTCACTTTTTTTTTAAGATTGAGCGAAACGTACAACTTCTAACTGCCTTCTTGAAAAATTTGCTGCGTTTGGATTTTTTTGGCCATTCCCTTCCCCAGGACATTTTTTGAGGGCATGAGTCATTTACAGCCCTGCAGTCCTTGTGAATATTAGTGACCATTAGCAGTAGATTTAAAGCTGCTGTTTGAGGAAACGGCTTTTGGGTGGCAGGATTTCTACGTTGCCAACTCTGCTTGCTAGGGAAACAGAACTTCGCTGCAAGTTGTGGTTTTAGGTTGCAGATTAGAGTGGAATGTGCCAGGACAAACCCCCATAAGTTTAACCTCCGTAATTCTTGTCTGTCTCTTTAAGTTGTAGTTTTTATCAGAGCAAATTTGATTGAAAAAAAATTTTTTTTTGTAGGAGTACAGAATCTTGTTCATTTACACATATACCTATATTTATTGATCTTTGGGTCCTTTTCCATGTAGGTTGTTACAGAGTGTTGAGTAGACCACTCTTGGTATTCCATAGGTCTTTGGGGATTATATATTTTATATGTATTAGTATATGTGTGTTAACCCCAATATCCTAATTTATCCATTCCTCACACGTTTTCTTTGGCTTAACCATAAGTTTGTCTTCTCAATCTGAGATTGCCTTTCTCTATGGAAATATGTTCATTTTTATGAATTTTCAGATAACATAAGGGACATCATAGGGCATTTGTCTTTCTCATTCTGACTTACTTCACGTTGTGTGATTATCTCTAGGCTCCTCTGTGGTGCTGCATATGCCATTCTTTTATTTTTTTCCGTGACGGATATTCCATTCTGTCCATATTACCACTTCTTCTTTGTCCATTCATCTGATTATGGACCTTTTTTGTGTTTCCATGTCTTGGCTATTTCAGTATTGCTGCAGTGCACATTTGCCTGCCTCTGTCTTTCCGATTCTTGTGGTCTTAGGTTATAGGCCCAAAAGGTGCCCTGCCGCATCATATGGTAGCTCAATTTTTACGTTTTAAAGCAGCTCCGTTCAGTTTTCGTTAGTGCTGTTACCACTTTACATTCCACCAGCATCTAGAAATTACAGAGTTCTCTAAAAGCCCTTAGCATTTATAGTTTGTAGACTTTTTGCTGATGGTCATTTGACTGGTGTGAGCTGAAACGTTTTCACGTTGGATTTGCATGTGGCTAATAATTCCTTATACTGAACTTTAGGCATGTCCTCTTTTTCCTTTTCCTTCTTTTTTAAAGAGTGACTACAACTTCCCTCTTCGTATTGACTTCTTGAAAAAGTTGTAATGTGTAGAATTTTCTTGCCTATTCCCTACCCCAGGGCATTTGTTGAGGGCAGGTGTCATTTACAGCCCTGCAGTCCTTGTGACTATTAAGCAACCATTAGCACTTGGTTTAAAGCTGCTGTTATGGGAAACAACCACAAGGCGGCAGCATTATTACGTTCTCAACGCTTGTTACTAGTGCAAAAGAGTCTTCCTGAAAGTAGTGTTCCAAGGTTGTAAATTAGAGTGGAATGTGCTGGGACAAGCCCCCAGAAGTTTATGTCACCTTACTTATGTTTGTTTTTTAAATTTAATTTCTATTTCTTATCGGAGTAAATTTGATTAGAGTGTTGTGGTTTTCTGGCTGTACAGAATCTGCTCAATGATTCATACATATGTCTGGTCATCTTCGGATCCTGTTACCTTGTATGTTATTACAGAAAGTTGAGTAGACCTCCCTTGGTATTTGGTAGGTGTTTTGTCTTTATATATTTTATATGTATTGGTGAGTATATAATTCATATGGTTTATATGTTATATGTTTATATACATTTAACATACATTAGTATATCTATGTTAGCCCCATAGTCCTAATTTATCCATCCTCCCACCTTTCATTTTGGCTAACCATTAGTTTGTTTTATAAGTCTGTGAGTGTCTTTTTCTGTGAAAATATGTTTATTGGTAGCAACCTTAGGCTAACATGTATACAAGATATCATAGGATATTTATCATTCCCTCTTGACTTACTTAAGCTAATATGATTATTTCTAGGCTCATGTGTAGTCCTGAAAACGGCATTGTTCATTTTTTTCCCGAGGCTACTCTTCCATTCGGTATGTGTACCACTTCTTCTGTGTCCATTTATCTGTTGATGGACATTTTGTTTGCTTCCATGTCTTGGCTATTGTAAATACTGCTGCAATACACGATTTTCCATCCCGTGTCTTTTTTTTTTTAAGATTTTTTTTTAAATTAATTAATGAATTTATTTATTTATTTTTGGCTGTGCTGGTTCCTTGTTTCTGTGCGAGGGCTTTCTCCAGTTGCGGCAAGTGGGGGCCACTCCTCATCACGGTGCGCGGGCCTCCCACCATCGCGGCCTCTCCCGCTGCGGAGCACAGGCTCCAGATGCGCAGGCTCAGCAGCTTTGGCTCACGGGCCCAATTGCTCCGCGGCATGCGGGATCCTCCCAGACCAGGGATCGAACCCGTGGCCCCTGCCTTGGCAGGCAGACTCTCAACCACTGCACCACCAGGGAAGCCCCATCCCGTGTCTTTTTGATTCTGACTTTCACAGGTGAAAGGCCCAATAGTGGGACTTCCGGATCATATGGTGACTCAATTTTTACCTTTAAATGCGCTGCCATTCTGTTCCTATTATTGGCCGTTACCAGTTTACATCCCACTTAGACCGAGAGGTTACGCTAATCTCCACAACTTCTTCAACATCTATTGTTTGTAGACTTTTTGCTGATGGTCATTCTGACTGGTGTGAGGTGATACCTTTGTGTAGATTGGATTTGCATGCGTCTCATATTTCCTGATGTTTTGCGTTTATCAGTGTCCTTTTCACTTTTTTTTTAAGATTGAGCGAAACGTACAACTTCTAACTGCCTTCTTGAAAAATTTGCTGCGTTTGGATTTTTTTGGCCATTCCCTTCCCCAGGACATTTTTTGAGGGCATGAGTCATTTACAGCCCTGCAGTCCTTGTGAATATTAGTGACCATTAGCAGTAGATTTAAAGCTGCTGTTTGAGGAAACGGCTTTTGGGTGGCAGGATTTCTACGTTGCCAACTCTGCTTGCTAGGGAAACAGAACTTCGCTGCAAGTTGTGGTTTTAGGTTGCAGATTAGAGTGGAATGTGCCAGGACAAACCCCCATAAGTTTAACCTCCGTAATTCTTGTCTGTCTCTTTAAGTTGTAGTTTTTATCAGAGCAAATTTGATTGAAAAAAAATTTTTTTTTTGTAGGAGTACAGAATCTTGTTCATTTACACATATACCTATATTTATTGATCTTTGGGTCCTTTTCCATGTAGGTTGTTACAGAGTGTTGAGTAGACCACTCTTGGTATTCCATAGGTCTTTGGGGATTATATATTTTATATGTATTAGTATATGTGTGTTAACCCCAATATCCTAATTTATCCATTCCTCACACGTTTTCTTTGGCTTAACCATAAGTTTGTCTTCTCAATCTGAGATTGCCTTTCTCTATGGAAATATGTTCATTTTTATGAATTTTCAGATAACATAAGGGACATCATAGGGCATTTGTCTTTCTCATTCTGACTTACTTCACGTTGTGTGATTATCTCTAGGCTCCTCTGTGGTGCTGCATACGCCATTCTTTTATTTTTTTCCGTGACGGATATTCCATTCTGTCCATATTACCACTTCTTCTTTGTCCATTCATCTGATTATGGACCTTTTTTGTGTTTCCATGTCTTGGCTATTTCAGTATTGCTGCAGTGCACATTTGCCTGCCTCTGTCTTTCCGATTCTTGTGGTCTTAGGTTATAGGCCCAAAAGGTGCCCTGCCGCATCATATGGTAGCTCAATTTTTACGTTTTAAAGCAGCTCCGTTCAGTTTTCGTTAGTGCTGTTACCACTTTACATTCCACCAGCATCTAGAAATTACAGAGTTCTCTAAAAGCCCTTAGCATTTATAGTTTGTAGACTTTTTGCTGATGGTCATTTGACTGGTGTGAGCTGAAACGTTTTCACGTTGGATTTGCATGTGGCTAATAATTCCTTATACTGAACTTTAGGCATGTCCTCTTTTTCCTTTTCCTTCTTTTTTAAAGAGTGACTACAACTTCCCTCTTCGTATTGACTTCTTGAAAAAGTTGTAATGTGTAGAATTTTCTTGCCTATTCCCTACCCCAGGGCATTTGTTGAGGGCAGGTGTCATTTACAGCCCTGCAGTCCTTGTGACTATTAAGCAACCATTAGCACTTGGTTTAAAGCTGCTGTTATGGGAAACAACCACAAGGCGGCAGCATTATTACGTTCTCAACGCTTGTTACTAGTGCAAAAGAGTCTTCCTGAAAGTAGTGTTCCAAGGTTGTAAATTAGAGTGGAATGTGCTGGGACAAGCCCCCAGAAGTTTATGTCACCTTACTTATGTTTGTTTTTTAAATTTAATTTCTATTTCTTATCGGAGTAAATTTGATTAGAGTGTTGTGGTTTTCTGGCTGTACAGAATCTGCTCAATGATTCATACATATGTCTGGTCATCTTCGGATCCTGTTACCTTGTATGTTATTACAGAAAGTTGAGTAGACCTCCCTTGGTATTTGGTAGGTGTTTTGTCTTTATATATTTTATATGTATTGGTGAGTATATAATTCATATGGTTTATATGTTATATGTTTATATACATTTAACATACATTAGTATATCTATGTTAGCCCCATAGTCCTAATTTATCCATCCTCCCACCTTTCATTTTGGCTAACCATTAGTTTGTTTTATAAGTCTGTGAGTGTCTTTTTCTGTGAAAATATGTTTATTGGTAGCAACCTTAGGCTAACATGTATACAAGATATCATAGGATATTTATCATTCCCTCTTGACTTACTTAAGCTAATATGATTATTTCTAGGCTCATGTGTAGTCCTGAAAACGGCATTGTTCATTTTTTTCCCGAGGCTACTCTTCCATTCGGTATGTGTACCACTTCTTCTGTGTCCATTTATCTGTTGATGGACATTTTGTTTGCTTCCATGTCTTGGCTATTGTAAATACTGCTGCAATACACGATTTTCCATCCCGTGTCTTTTTTTTTTTAAGATTTTTTTTTAAATTAATTAATGAATTTATTTATTTATTTTTGGCTGTGCTGGTTCCTTGTTTCTGTGCGAGGGCTTTCTCCAGTTGCGGCAAGTGGGGGCCACTCCTCATCACGGTGCGCGGGCCTCCCACCATCGCGGCCTCTCCCGCTGCGGAGCACAGGCTCCAGATGCGCAGGCTCAGCAGCTTTGGCTCACGGGCCCAATTGCTCCGCGGCATGCGGGATCCTCCCAGACCAGGGATCGAACCCGTGGCCCCTGCCTTGGCAGGCAGACTCTCAACCACTGCACCACCAGGGAAGCCCCATCCCGTGTCTTTTTGATTCTGACTTTCACAGGTGAAAGGCCCAATAGTGGGACTTCCGGATCATATGGTGACTCAATTTTTACCTTTAAATGCGCTGCCATTCTGTTCCTATTATTGGCCGTTACCAGTTTACATCCCACTTAGACCGAGAGGTTACGCTAATCTCCACAACTTCTTCAACATCTATTGTTTGTAGACTTTTTGCTGATGGTCATTCTGACTGGTGTGAGGTGATACCTTTGTGTAGATTGGATTTGCATGCGTCTCATATTTCCTGATGTTTTGCGTTTATCAGTGTCCTTTTCACTTTTTTTTTAAGATTGAGCGAAACGTACAACTTCTAACTGCCTTCTTGAAAAATTTGCTGCGTTTGGATTTTTTTGGCCATTCCCTTCCCCAGGACATTTTTTGAGGGCATGAGTCATTTACAGCCCTGCAGTCCTTGTGAATATTAGTGACCATTAGCAGTAGATTTAAAGCTGCTGTTTGAGGAAACGGCTTTTGGGTGGCAGGATTTCTACGTTGCCAACTCTGCTTGCTAGGGAAACAGAACTTCGCTGCAAGTTGTGGTTTTAGGTTGCAGATTAGAGTGGAATGTGCCAGGACAAACCCCCATAAGTTTAACCTCCGTAATTCTTGTCTGTCTCTTTAAGTTGTAGTTTTTATCAGAGCAAATTTGATTGAAAAAAAATTTTTTTTTGTAGGAGTACAGAATCTTGTTCATTTACACATATACCTATATTTATTGATCTTTGGGTCCTTTTCCATGTAGGTTGTTACAGAGTGTTGAGTAGACCACTCTTGGTATTCCATAGGTCTTTGGGGATTATATATTTTATATGTATTAGTATATGTGTGTTAACCCCAATATCCTAATTTATCCATTCCTCACACGTTTTCTTTGGCTTAACCATAAGTTTGTCTTCTCAATCTGAGATTGCCTTTCTCTATGGAAATATGTTCATTTTTATGAATTTTCAGATAACATAAGGGACATCATAGGGCATTTGTCTTTCTCATTCTGACTTACTTCACGTTGTGTGATTATCTCTAGGCTCCTCTGTGGTGCTGCATATGCCATTCTTTTATTTTTTTCCGTGACGGATATTCCATTCTGTCCATATTACCACTTCTTCTTTGTCCATTCATCTGATTATGGACCTTTTTTGTGTTTCCATGTCTTGGCTATTTCAGTATTGCTGCAGTGCACATTTGCCTGCCTCTGTCTTTCCGATTCTTGTGGTCTTAGGTTATAGGCCCAAAAGGTGCCCTGCCGCATCATATGGTAGCTCAATTTTTACGTTTTAAAGCAGCTCCGTTCAGTTTTCGTTAGTGCTGTTACCACTTTACATTCCACCAGCATCTAGAAATTACAGAGTTCTCTAAAAGCCCTTAGCATTTATAGTTTGTAGACTTTTTGCTGATGGTCATTTGACTGGTGTGAGCTGAAACGTTTTCACGTTGGATTTGCATGTGGCTAATAATTCCTTATACTGAACTTTAGGCATGTCCTCTTTTTCCTTTTCCTTCTTTTTTAAAGAGTGACTACAACTTCCCTCTTCGTATTGACTTCTTGAAAAAGTTGTAATGTGTAGAATTTTCTTGCCTATTCCCTACCCCAGGGCATTTGTTGAGGGCAGGTGTCATTTACAGCCCTGCAGTCCTTGTGACTATTAAGCAACCATTAGCACTTGGTTTAAAGCTGCTGTTATGGGAAACAACCACAAGGCGGCAGCATTATTACGTTCTCAACGCTTGTTACTAGTGCAAAAGAGTCTTCCTGAAAGTAGTGTTCCAAGGTTGTAAATTAGAGTGGAATGTGCTGGGACAAGCCCCCAGAAGTTTATGTCACCTTACTTATGTTTGTTTTTTAAATTTAATTTCTATTTCTTATTGGAGTAAATTTGATTAGAGTGTTGTGGTTTTCTGGCTGTACAGAATCTGCTCAATGATTCATACATATGTCTGGTCATCTTCGGATCCTGTTACCTTGTATGTTATTACAGAAAGTTGAGTAGACCTCCCTTGGTATTTGGTAGGTGTTTTGTCTTTATATATTTTATATGTATTGGTGAGTATATAATTCATATGGTTTATATGTTATATGTTTATATACATTTAACATACATTAGTATATCTATGTTAGCCCCATAGTCCTAATTTATCCATCCTCCCACCTTTCATTTTGGCTAACCATTAGTTTGTTTTATAAGTCTGTGAGTGTCTTTTTCTGTGAAAATATGTTTATTGGTAGCAACCTTAGGCTAACATGTATACAAGATATCATAGGATATTTATCATTCCCTCTTGACTTACTTAAGCTAATATGATTATTTCTAGGCTCATGTGTAGTCCTGAAAACGGCATTGTTCATTTTTTTCCCGAGGCTACTCTTCCATTCGGTATGTGTACCACTTCTTCTGTGTCCATTTATCTGTTGATGGACATTTTGTTTGCTTCCATGTCTTGGCTATTGTAAATACTGCTGCAATACACGATTTTCCATCCCGTGTCTTTTTTTTTTTAAGATTTTTTTTTAAATTAATTAATGAATTTATTTATTTATTTTTGGCTGTGCTGGTTCCTTGTTTCTGTGCGAGGGCTTTCTCCAGTTGCGGCAAGTGGGGGCCACTCCTCATCACGGTGCGCGGGCCTCCCACCATCGCGGCCTCTCCCGCTGCGGAGCACAGGCTCCAGATGCGCAGGCTCAGCAGCTTTGGCTCACGGGCCCAATTGCTCCGCGGCATGCGGGATCCTCCCAGACCAGGGATCGAACCCGTGGCCCCTGCCTTGGCAGGCAGACTCTCAACCACTGCACCACCAGGGAAGCCCCATCCCGTGTCTTTTTGATTCTGACTTTCACAGGTGAAAGGCCCAATAGTGGGACTTCCGGATCATATGGTGACTCAATTTTTACCTTTAAATGCGCTGCCATTCTGTTCCTATTATTGGCCGTTACCAGTTTACATCCCACTTAGACCGAGAGGTTACGCTAATCTCCACAACTTCTTCAACATCTATTGTTTGTAGACTTTTTGCTGATGGTCATTCTGACTGGTGTGAGGTGATACCTTTGTGTAGATTGGATTTGCATGCGTCTCATATTTCCTGATGTTTTGCGTTTATCAGTGTCCTTTTCACTTTTTTTTTAAGATTGAGCGAAACGTACAACTTCTAACTGCCTTCTTGAAAAATTTGCTGCGTTTGGATTTTTTTGGCCATTCCCTTCCCCAGGACATTTTTTGAGGGCATGAGTCATTTACAGCCCTGCAGTCCTTGTGAATATTAGTGACCATTAGCAGTAGATTTAAAGCTGCTGTTTGAGGAAACGGCTTTTGGGTGGCAGGATTTCTACGTTGCCAACTCTGCTTGCTAGGGAAACAGAACTTCGCTGCAAGTTGTGGTTTTAGGTTGCAGATTAGAGTGGAATGTGCCAGGACAAACCCCCATAAGTTTAACCTCCGTAATTCTTGTCTGTCTCTTTAAGTTGTAGTTTTTATCAGAGCAAATTTGATTGAAAAAAAATTTTTTTTTTGTAGGAGTACAGAATCTTGTTCATTTACACATATACCTATATTTATTGATCTTTGGGTCCTTTTCCATGTAGGTTGTTACAGAGTGTTGAGTAGACCACTCTTGGTATTCCATAGGTCTTTGGGGATTATATATTTTATATGTATTAGTATATGTGTGTTAACCCCAATATCCTAATTTATCCATTCCTCACACGTTTTCTTTGGCTTAACCATAAGTTTGTCTTCTCAATCTGAGATTGCCTTTCTCTATGGAAATATGTTCATTTTTATGAATTTTCAGATAACATAAGGGACATCATAGGGCATTTGTCTTTCTCATTCTGACTTACTTCACGTTGTGTGATTATCTCTAGGCTCCTCTGTGGTGCTGCATACGCCATTCTTTTATTTTTTTCCGTGACGGATATTCCATTCTGTCCATATTACCACTTCTTCTTTGTCCATTCATCTGATTATGGACCTTTTTTGTGTTTCCATGTCTTGGCTATTTCAGTATTGCTGCAGTGCACATTTGCCTGCCTCTGTCTTTCCGATTCTTGTGGTCTTAGGTTATAGGCCCAAAAGGTGCCCTGCCGCATCATATGGTAGCTCAATTTTTACGTTTTAAAGCAGCTCCGTTCAGTTTTCGTTAGTGCTGTTACCACTTTACATTCCACCAGCATCTAGAAATTACAGAGTTCTCTAAAAGCCCTTAGCATTTATAGTTTGTAGACTTTTTGCTGATGGTCATTTGACTGGTGTGAGCTGAAACGTTTTCACGTTGGATTTGCATGTGGCTAATAATTCCTTATACTGAACTTTAGGCATGTCCTCTTTTTCCTTTTCCTTCTTTTTTAAAGAGTGACTACAACTTCCCTCTTCGTATTGACTTCTTGAAAAAGTTGTAATGTGTAGAATTTTCTTGCCTATTCCCTACCCCAGGGCATTTGTTGAGGGCAGGTGTCATTTACAGCCCTGCAGTCCTTGTGACTATTAAGCAACCATTAGCACTTGGTTTAAAGCTGCTGTTATGGGAAACAACCACAAGGCGGCAGCATTATTACGTTCTCAACGCTTGTTACTAGTGCAAAAGAGTCTTCCTGAAAGTAGTGTTCCAAGGTTGTAAATTAGAGTGGAATGTGCTGGGACAAGCCCCCAGAAGTTTATGTCACCTTACTTATGTTTGTTTTTTAAATTTAATTTCTATTTCTTATCGGAGTAAATTTGATTAGAGTGTTGTGGTTTTCTGGCTGTACAGAATCTGCTCAATGATTCATACATATGTCTGGTCATCTTCGGATCCTGTTACCTTGTATGTTATTACAGAAAGTTGAGTAGACCTCCCTTGGTATTTGGTAGGTGTTTTGTCTTTATATATTTTATATGTATTGGTGAGTATATAATTCATATGGTTTATATGTTATATGTTTATATACATTTAACATACATTAGTATATCTATGTTAGCCCCATAGTCCTAATTTATCCATCCTCCCACCTTTCATTTTGGCTAACCATTAGTTTGTTTTATAAGTCTGTGAGTGTCTTTTTCTGTGAAAATATGTTTATTGGTAGCAACCTTAGGCTAACATGTATACAAGATATCATAGGATATTTATCATTCCCTCTTGACTTACTTAAGCTAATATGATTATTTCTAGGCTCATGTGTAGTCCTGAAAACGGCATTGTTCATTTTTTTCCCGAGGCTACTCTTCCATTCGGTATGTGTACCACTTCTTCTGTGTCCATTTATCTGTTGATGGACATTTTGTTTGCTTCCATGTCTTGGCTATTGTAAATACTGCTGCAATACACGATTTTCCATCCCGTGTCTTTTTTTTTTTAAGATTTTTTTTTAAATTAATTAATGAATTTATTTATTTATTTTTGGCTGTGCTGGTTCCTTGTTTCTGTGCGAGGGCTTTCTCCAGTTGCGGCAAGTGGGGGCCACTCCTCATCACGGTGCGCGGGCCTCCCACCATCGCGGCCTCTCCCGCTGCGGAGCACAGGCTCCAGATGCGCAGGCTCAGCAGCTTTGGCTCACGGGCCCAATTGCTCCGCGGCATGCGGGATCCTCCCAGACCAGGGATCGAACCCGTGGCCCCTGCCTTGGCAGGCAGACTCTCAACCACTGCACCACCAGGGAAGCCCCATCCCGTGTCTTTTTGATTCTGACTTTCACAGGTGAAAGGCCCAATAGTGGGACTTCCGGATCATATGGTGACTCAATTTTTACCTTTAAATGCGCTGCCATTCTGTTCCTATTATTGGCCGTTACCAGTTTACATCCCACTTAGACCGAGAGGTTACGCTAATCTCCACAACTTCTTCAACATCTATTGTTTGTAGACTTTTTGCTGATGGTCATTCTGACTGGTGTGAGGTGATACCTTTGTGTAGATTGGATTTGCATGCGTCTCATATTTCCTGATGTTTTGCGTTTATCAGTGTCCTTTTCACTTTTTTTTTAAGATTGAGCGAAACGTACAACTTCTAACTGCCTTCTTGAAAAATTTGCTGCGTTTGGATTTTTTTGGCCATTCCCTTCCCCAGGACATTTTTTGAGGGCATGAGTCATTTACAGCCCTGCAGTCCTTGTGAATATTAGTGACCATTAGCAGTAGATTTAAAGCTGCTGTTTGAGGAAACGGCTTTTGGGTGGCAGGATTTCTACGTTGCCAACTCTGCTTGCTAGGGAAACAGAACTTCGCTGCAAGTTGTGGTTTTAGGTTGCAGATTAGAGTGGAATGTGCCAGGACAAACCCCCATAAGTTTAACCTCCGTAATTCTTGTCTGTCTCTTTAAGTTGTAGTTTTTATCAGAGCAAATTTGATTGAAAAAAAATTTTTTTTTGTAGGAGTACAGAATCTTGTTCATTTACACATATACCTATATTTATTGATCTTTGGGTCCTTTTCCATGTAGGTTGTTACAGAGTGTTGAGTAGACCACTCTTGGTATTCCATAGGTCTTTGGGGATTATATATTTTATATGTATTAGTATATGTGTGTTAACCCCAATATCCTAATTTATCCATTCCTCACACGTTTTCTTTGGCTTAACCATAAGTTTGTCTTCTCAATCTGAGATTGCCTTTCTCTATGGAAATATGTTCATTTTTATGAATTTTCAGATAACATAAGGGACATCATAGGGCATTTGTCTTTCTCATTCTGACTTACTTCACGTTGTGTGATTATCTCTAGGCTCCTCTGTGGTGCTGCATATGCCATTCTTTTATTTTTTTCCGTGACGGATATTCCATTCTGTCCATATTACCACTTCTTCTTTGTCCATTCATCTGATTATGGACCTTTTTTGTGTTTCCATGTCTTGGCTATTTCAGTATTGCTGCAGTGCACATTTGCCTGCCTCTGTCTTTCCGATTCTTGTGGTCTTAGGTTATAGGCCCAAAAGGTGCCCTGCCGCATCATATGGTAGCTCAATTTTTACGTTTTAAAGCAGCTCCGTTCAGTTTTCGTTAGTGCTGTTACCACTTTACATTCCACCAGCATCTAGAAATTACAGAGTTCTCTAAAAGCCCTTAGCATTTATAGTTTGTAGACTTTTTGCTGATGGTCATTTGACTGGTGTGAGCTGAAACGTTTTCACGTTGGATTTGCATGTGGCTAATAATTCCTTATACTGAACTTTAGGCATGTCCTCTTTTTCCTTTTCCTTCTTTTTTAAAGAGTGACTACAACTTCCCTCTTCGTATTGACTTCTTGAAAAAGTTGTAATGTGTAGAATTTTCTTGCCTATTCCCTACCCCAGGGCATTTGTTGAGGGCAGGTGTCATTTACAGCCCTGCAGTCCTTGTGACTATTAAGCAACCATTAGCACTTGGTTTAAAGCTGCTGTTATGGGAAACAACCACAAGGCGGCAGCATTATTACGTTCTCAACGCTTGTTACTAGTGCAAAAGAGTCTTCCTGAAAGTAGTGTTCCAAGGTTGTAAATTAGAGTGGAATGTGCTGGGACAAGCCCCCAGAAGTTTATGTCACCTTACTTATGTTTGTTTTTTAAATTTAATTTCTATTTCTTATCGGAGTAAATTTGATTAGAGTGTTGTGGTTTTCTGGCTGTACAGAATCTGCTCAATGATTCATACATATGTCTGGTCATCTTCGGATCCTGTTACCTTGTATGTTATTACAGAAAGTTGAGTAGACCTCCCTTGGTATTTGGTAGGTGTTTTGTCTTTATATATTTTATATGTATTGGTGAGTATATAATTCATATGGTTTATATGTTATATGTTTATATACATTTAACATACATTAGTATATCTATGTTAGCCCCATAGTCCTAATTTATCCATCCTCCCACCTTTCATTTTGGCTAACCATTAGTTTGTTTTATAAGTCTGTGAGTGTCTTTTTCTGTGAAAATATGTTTATTGGTAGCAACCTTAGGCTAACATGTATACAAGATATCATAGGATATTTATCATTCCCTCTTGACTTACTTAAGCTAATATGATTATTTCTAGGCTCATGTGTAGTCCTGAAAACGGCATTGTTCATTTTTTTCCCGAGGCTACTCTTCCATTCGGTATGTGTACCACTTCTTCTGTGTCCATTTATCTGTTGATGGACATTTTGTTTGCTTCCATGTCTTGGCTATTGTAAATACTGCTGCAATACACGATTTTCCATCCCGTGTCTTTTTTTTTTTAAGATTTTTTTTTAAATTAATTAATGAATTTATTTATTTATTTTTGGCTGTGCTGGTTCCTTGTTTCTGTGCGAGGGCTTTCTCCAGTTGCGGCAAGTGGGGGCCACTCCTCATCACGGTGCGCGGGCCTCCCACCATCGCGGCCTCTCCCGCTGCGGAGCACAGGCTCCAGATGCGCAGGCTCAGCAGCTTTGGCTCACGGGCCCAATTGCTCCGCGGCATGCGGGATCCTCCCAGACCAGGGATCGAACCCGTGGCCCCTGCCTTGGCAGGCAGACTCTCAACCACTGCACCACCAGGGAAGCCCCATCCCGTGTCTTTTTGATTCTGACTTTCACAGGTGAAAGGCCCAATAGTGGGACTTCCGGATCATATGGTGACTCAATTTTTACCTTTAAATGCGCTGCCATTCTGTTCCTATTATTGGCCGTTACCAGTTTACATCCCACTTAGACCGAGAGGTTACGCTAATCTCCACAACTTCTTCAACATCTATTGTTTGTAGACTTTTTGCTGATGGTCATTCTGACTGGTGTGAGGTGATACCTTTGTGTAGATTGGATTTGCATGCGTCTCATATTTCCTGATGTTTTGCGTTTATCAGTGTCCTTTTCACTTTTTTTTTTAAGATTGAGCGAAACGTACAACTTCTAACTGCCTTCTTGAAAAATTTGCTGCGTTTGGATTTTTTTGGCCATTCCCTTCCCCAGGACATTTTTTGAGGGCATGAGTCATTTACAGCCCTGCAGTCCTTGTGAATATTAGTGACCATTAGCAGTAGATTTAAAGCTGCTGTTTGAGGAAACGGCTTTTGGGTGGCAGGATTTCTACGTTGCCAACTCTGCTTGCTAGGGAAACAGAACTTCGCTGCAAGTTGTGGTTTTAGGTTGCAGATTAGAGTGGAATGTGCCAGGACAAACCCCCATAAGTTTAACCTCCGTAATTCTTGTCTGTCTCTTTAAGTTGTAGTTTTTATCAGAGCAAATTTGATTGAAAAAAAATTTTTTTTTTGTAGGAGTACAGAATCTTGTTCATTTACACATATACCTATATTTATTGATCTTTGGGTCCTTTTCCATGTAGGTTGTTACAGAGTGTTGAGTAGACCACTCTTGGTATTCCATAGGTCTTTGGGGATTATATATTTTATATGTATTAGTATATGTGTGTTAACCCCAATATCCTAATTTATCCATTCCTCACACGTTTTCTTTGGCTTAACCATAAGTTTGTCTTCTCAATCTGAGATTGCCTTTCTCTATGGAAATATGTTCATTTTTATGAATTTTCAGATAACATAAGGGACATCATAGGGCATTTGTCTTTCTCATTCTGACTTACTTCACGTTGTGTGATTATCTCTAGGCTCCTCTGTGGTGCTGCATACGCCATTCTTTTATTTTTTTCCGTGACGGATATTCCATTCTGTCCATATTACCACTTCTTCTTTGTCCATTCATCTGATTATGGACCTTTTTTGTGTTTCCATGTCTTGGCTATTTCAGTATTGCTGCAGTGCACATTTGCCTGCCTCTGTCTTTCCGATTCTTGTGGTCTTAGGTTATAGGCCCAAAAGGTGCCCTGCCGCATCATATGGTAGCTCAATTTTTACGTTTTAAAGCAGCTCCGTTCAGTTTTCGTTAGTGCTGTTACCACTTTACATTCCACCAGCATCTAGAAATTACAGAGTTCTCTAAAAGCCCTTAGCATTTATAGTTTGTAGACTTTTTGCTGATGGTCATTTGACTGGTGTGAGCTGAAACGTTTTCACGTTGGATTTGCATGTGGCTAATAATTCCTTATACTGAACTTTAGGCATGTCCTCTTTTTCCTTTTCCTTCTTTTTTAAAGAGTGACTACAACTTCCCTCTTCGTATTGACTTCTTGAAAAAGTTGTAATGTGTAGAATTTTCTTGCCTATTCCCTACCCCAGGGCATTTGTTGAGGGCAGGTGTCATTTACAGCCCTGCAGTCCTTGTGACTATTAAGCAACCATTAGCACTTGGTTTAAAGCTGCTGTTATGGGAAACAACCACAAGGCGGCAGCATTATTACGTTCTCAACGCTTGTTACTAGTGCAAAAGAGTCTTCCTGAAAGTAGTGTTCCAAGGTTGTAAATTAGAGTGGAATGTGCTGGGACAAGCCCCCAGAAGTTTATGTCACCTTACTTATGTTTGTTTTTTAAATTTAATTTCTATTTCTTATCGGAGTAAATTTGATTAGAGTGTTGTGGTTTTCTGGCTGTACAGAATCTGCTCAATGATTCATACATATGTCTGGTCATCTTCGGATCCTGTTACCTTGTATGTTATTACAGAAAGTTGAGTAGACCTCCCTTGGTATTTGGTAGGTGTTTTGTCTTTATATATTTTATATGTATTGGTGAGTATATAATTCATATGGTTTATATGTTATATGTTTATATACATTTAACATACATTAGTATATCTATGTTAGCCCCATAGTCCTAATTTATCCATCCTCCCACCTTTCATTTTGGCTAACCATTAGTTTGTTTTATAAGTCTGTGAGTGTCTTTTTCTGTGAAAATATGTTTATTGGTAGCAACCTTAGGCTAACATGTATACAAGATATCATAGGATATTTATCATTCCCTCTTGACTTACTTAAGCTAATATGATTATTTCTAGGCTCATGTGTAGTCCTGAAAACGGCATTGTTCATTTTTTCCCGAGGCTACTCTTCCATTCGGTATGTGTACCACTTCTTCTGTGTCCATTTATCTGTTGATGGACATTTTGTTTGCTTCCATGTCTTGGCTATTGTAAATACTGCTGCAATACACGATTTTCCATCCCGTGTCTTTTTTTTTTTAAGATTTTTTTTTAAATTAATTAATGAATTTATTTATTTATTTTTGGCTGTGCTGGTTCCTTGTTTCTGTGCGAGGGCTTTCTCCAGTTGCGGCAAGTGGGGGCCACTCCTCATCACGGTGCGCGGGCCTCCCACCATCGCGGCCTCTCCCGCTGCGGAGCACAGGCTCCAGATGCGCAGGCTCAGCAGCTTTGGCTCACGGCCCAATTGCTCCGCGGCATGCGGGATCCTCCCAGACCAGGGATCGACCCGTGGCCCCTGCCTTGGCAGGCAGACTCTCAACCACTGCACCACCAGGGAAGCCCCATCCCGTGTCTTTTTGATTCTGACTTTCACAGGTGAAAGGCCCAATAGTGGGACTTCCGGATCATATGGTGACTCAATTTTTACCTTTAAATGCGCTGCCATTCTGTTCCTATTATTGGCCGTTACCAGTTTACATCCCACTTAGACCGAGAGGTTACGCTAATCTCCACAACTTCTTCAACATCTATTGTTTGTAGACTTTTTGCTGATGGTCATTCTGACTGGTGTGAGGTGATACCTTTGTGTAGATTGGATTTGCATGCGTCTCATATTTCCTGATGTTTTGCGTTTATCAGTGTCCTTTTCACTTTTTTTTTAAGATTGAGCGAAACGTACAACTTCTAACTGCCTTCTTGAAAAATTTGCTGCGTTTGGATTTTTTTGGCCATTCCCTTCCCCAGGACATTTTTTGAGGGCATGAGTCATTTACAGCCCTGCAGTCCTTGTGAATATTAGTGACCATTAGCAGTAGATTTAAAGCTGCTGTTTGAGGAAACCGGCTTTTGGGTGGCAGGATTTCTACGTTGCCAACTCTGCTTGCTAGGGAAACAGAACTTCGCTGCAAGTTGTGGTTTTAGGTTGCAGATTAGAGTGGAATGTGCCAGGACAAACCCCCATAAGTTTAACCTCCGTAATTCTTGTCTGTCTCTTTTAAGTTGTAGTTTTTATCAGAGCAAATTTGATTGAAAAAAATTTTTTTTTGTAGGAGTACAGAATCTTGTTCATTTACACATATACCTATATTTATTGATCTTTGGGTCCTTTTCCATGTAGGTTGTTACAGAGTGTTGAGTAGACCACTCTTGGTATTCCATAGGTCTTTGGGGATTATATATTTTATATGTATTAGTATATGTGTGTTAACCCCAATATCCTAATTTATCCATTCCTCACACGTTTCTTTGGCTTAACCATAAGTTTGTCTTCTCAATCTGAGATTGCCTTTCTCTATGGAAATATGTTCATTTTTATGAATTTTCAGATAACATAAGGGACATCATAGGGCATTTGTCTTTCTCATTCTGACTTACTTCACGTTGTGTGATTATCTCTAGGCTCCTCTGTGGTGCTGCATATGCCATTCTTTTATTTTTTTCCGTGACGATATTCCATTCTGTCCATATTACCACTTCTTCTTTGTCCATTCATCTGATTATGGACCTTTTTTGTGTTTCCATGTCTTGGCTATTTCAGTATTGCTGCAGTGCACATTTGCCTGCCTCTGTCTTTCCGATTCTTGTGGTCTTAGGTTATAGGCCCAAAAGGTGCCCTGCCGCATCATATGGTAGCTCAATTTTTACGTTTTAAAGCAGCTCCGTTCAGTTTTCGTTAGTGCTGTTACCACTTTACATTCCACCAGCATCTAGAAATTACAGAGTTCTCTAAAAGCCCTTAGCATTTATAGTTTGTAGACTTTTTGCTGATGGTCATTTGACTGGTGTGAGCTGAAACGTTTTCACGTTGGATTTGCATGTGGCTAATAATTCCTTATACTGAACTTTA
>NW_028121823.1:0-34813 GCF_965194805.1 Balaenoptera borealis | reverse complement strand
GCATTGTGATGACAAGCACCGTAGAACATTGTGATGACAAGGGCCATTTAGCATTGTGATGAAACGGCTCATAGAGTATTGTGATGAATGTGCTCATGGAGCATTGTGATGACAGTGGGCATTGGGCATTGTGATGACAAGGGCCATAGAGCATTGTGATGATAGGAGTCATGGAGCGTTTTGATGAAATTGGTCATGGAGCGTTGTGATGCAAGGGGTCATGGAGCACTGTGATGACAGGGGTAAGGGAGCATTGTGATGAAACGAATCATCGAGCATTGTGATGACAGGTGTCATGGAGCACTGTGATGTCAAAACCATGGATTCTTGTGATGACAGGGGTCATGGGGCATTGTGATGACGGGGGCATGGAGCATTGTGATGACAAGCACCATGGAGCATTGTGATGACAAGAGCCACTTAGCATTGTGGTGAAACGGGTCATGCAGCATTGTGATGAATGCGGTCATGGAGCATTGTGATTACAAGAGCCATGGAAGATTGTGATGACAAGGGTCATAGAGCATTGTGATGACATGGGTGCTGGCGCATTGTGATGACAGGAACCATGGAGCATTGTGATGAAAGGGGGCATTGGAGCATCTTTATGAAAGGGGTCATGGAGCATTGTGATGATAGCGATCATGGAGCATTGTGATGATGTTGGTCCTAGAGCATTGTGATGAAAGGGATCATGGAGCATTGTGATGAATGAGTTCATGGAGCACTGTGATGAAAGTTCATGGAGAAATTTGATGACAGGGGTCATGGAGCACTGTGATGAGACCGGCCATGGAGCATTGTTATGACACGGGTCTTGGATCATTGTGATGACACGAGCATGGAGCCTTTTGATGACAAGATCCATGGTGAATTGTGATGACAGGTGTGGTTGGCCATTGTGATGTCAGGGGTTATGGAGCATTGTGGTGACAGAGGGCCTGGAGAATTGTGATGAAAGGGGTAATGGTGCATTGTGATGAAAGGCGTCATGGAGCATTGTGATGACAAAGGTCAGGGAGTTTTGTGATGACAGGAGTCATGTGGCCTTGTGATGACAGTTGTCTTGGAGCATTGTGATGACAGGTGTCATAGTGCATTGTGATGACAGGGATCATGGTGCATTGTGATGATACTGTTCATGGAGGATTGTAATAACACTTGCCAAGGAGCATTGTGATGAAAGGGGTGCTGGACAATTGTGTTGACATGGGTCACGGAGCATTGTGATGAAAGGGGTTATGGAGCATTGTTTTGACGGGGTCATGGCACATTGTGATGACAAGGCTTATGGAGCATTGTGGTGTCAGAGGCCATGGAGCATTGTGATGAAAGGAGTCATGGAGCATTGCGATGACCCAGGTCAAGGAGCATTGTGATGAAAGTGGTCATGGAGCATTGTGATGAAAGTTGTCTTGAAGAATTGCGATGAAAGGGGGCATGGAACGTTGTGATGAAAAATGCCATGGAGCATTGTCATGACAAGGGTCATGGAGCATTGTGATGACAGCTGTTCTGGAGCATTGTGACTACAGGGGGCATGGAATATTTTGCTGAGAGGGGTCATGGGGCATTGTGATGACAGGGGGCATCGAGTATTGTGATGAAAGGCATACTGGAGCATTGTGATGAAAGGGGTCATGGATTATTGTCATGAAAGGGATCATGGTGCATTGTGATGACGGGGGCCTGGAGCATTGTGATGAAAGGCGTACTGGAGCATTGTTTTGTCAGGTTTCATGGAAAATTGTGATGTCAAGGGCCACGGAGCCTTGTGATGACAGGGGTCATGGAGCATTGTCATGACAAGGGCATGGAGGATTGTGATGACAGGTGTTATGGAGCATTGTGATGACAAGGGCCATGGAGCCTTGTGATGACAGGGGTCATAGGGCAGTGTGATGACAGGAGTCATGCAGCATTGTGAGGACAAGCGCCATGGAGCATTGGGATGACAAGGGAAATTTAGCATTGTGATGAAACAGGTCATGGAGCATTGTGATGAATGTGGTCATGGAGCATTGTGAGGACAGTGGCCATGGAGCATTGTGATAACAGTGGCCATGGAGCATTTTGATGACAAGGGCCATAGAGCATAGTGAAAATAAGTGTAATGGAGCGTTGTGGTGATAGGGGTCGTGGATCATTGTGATGAAAATGGTACTGGAACACTGTGATGAAAGGGGTCATGGATCATTGTGATGATAGCGATCATGGAGCTCTATAATGAAAGTGGTCATGGAGCATTGTGATGAAATGGGTCAGGGAGCATTGTGATGACAAGGGCCATGGTTCACTGTGATGACAGGGGTTATGGAGCATTTTCATGACAACAGCCAAGGAGCACTGTGATGATACTGGTCATAGGGCATTGTGATGACAGCGTTCATGGAGCATTGTGATGGCAAGGGCCATGGAGCATTGTGATGACAGGGGTCATGCAGCATTGTGATGACAAGCACCGTAGAACATTGTGATGACAAGGGCCATTTAGCATTGTGATGAAACGGCTCATAGAGTATTGTGATGAATGTGCTCATGGAGCATTGTGATGACAGTGGGCATTGGGCATTGTGATGACAAGGGTCATAGAGCATTGTGATGACATGGGTCCTGGCGCATTGTGATGACAGGAACCATGGAGCATTGTGATGAAAGGGGGTATTGGAGCATCGTTATGAAAGTGGTCATGGAGCATTGTGATGATAGCGATCATGGACCATTGTGATGATGTTGGTCCTAGAGCATTGTGATGAAAGGGATCATGGAGCATTGTGATGAATGTGTTCATGGAGCACTGTGATGAAAGTTCATGGAGAATTTTGATGACAGGGGTCATGGAGCACTGTGATGAGACCGGCCATGGAGCATTGTGATGACACGAGCATGGAGCCTTTTGATGACAAGATCCATGGTGAATTGTGATGACAGGTGTCGTTGGCCATTGTGATGTCAGGGGTTATGGAGCATTGTGGTGACAGAGGGCCTGGAGAATTGTGATGAAAGGGGTAATGGTGCATTGTGATGAAAGGCGTCATGGAGCATTGTGATGACAAAGGTCAGGGAGTATTGTGATGACAGGGGTGATGTGGCATTGTGATGACAGTTGTCTTGGAGCATTGTGATGACAGGTGTCATAGTGCATTGTGATGAAAGGGATCATGGTGCATTGTGATGATACTGTTCATGGAGCATTGTGATGACACGTGCCAAGGAGCATTGTGATGAAAGGGGTCCTGGACAATTGTGTTGACATGGGTCACGGAGCATTGTGATGAAAGGGGTTATGGAGCATTGTTTTGACGGGGTCCTGGCACATTGTGATGACATGGCTTATGGAGCATTGTGATGTCAGAGGCCATGGAACATTGTGATGAAAGGAGTCATGGAGCATTGCGATGACCCAGGCCAAGGAGCATTGTGATGAAAGTGGTCATGGAGCATTGTGATGAAAGTTGTCTTGAAGAATTGCGATGAAAGGGGGCATGGAACATTGTGATGAAAAATGCCATGGAGCATTGTCATGACAAGGGTCATGGAGCATTGTGATGACAGCGGTTATGGAACATTGTGACTACAGGGGGCATGGAATATTTTGCTGAGAGGGGTCATGGGGCATTGTGATGACAGGGGACATCGAGTATTGTGATGAAAGGCATACTGGAGCATTGTGATGAAAGGGGTCATGGATTATTGTCATGAAAGGGATCATGGTGCATTGTGATGACAGGGGGCCTGGAGCATTGTGATGAAAGGCGTACTGGAGCATTGTGTTGTCAGGTGTCATGGAGAATTGTGATGTCAAGGGCCACGGAGCCTTGTGATGACAGGGGTCATGGAGCATTGTCATGACAAGGGCATGGAGGATTGTGATGACAGGTGTTATGGAGCATTGTGATGACAAGGGCCATGGAGCCTTGTGATGACAGGGGTCATAGGGCAGTGTGATGACAGGAGTCATGCAGCATTGTGAGGACAAGCGCCATGGAGCCTTGTGATGACAAGGGAAATTTAGCATTGTGATGAAACGGGTCATGGAGCATTGTGATGAATGTGGTCATGGAGCATTGTGAGGACAGTGGCCATGGAGCATTGTGATGACAAGGGCCATAGAGCATAGTGAAAATAAGTGTCATGGAGCATTGTGGTGATAGGGGTCGTGGATCATTGTGATGAAAATGGTACTGGAACACTGTGATGAAAGGGGTCATGGATCATTGTGATGATAGCGATGATGGAGCTCTGTAATGAAAGTGGTCATGGAGCATTGTGATGAAATGGGTCAGGGAGCATTGTGATGACAAGGGCCATGGTTCACTGTGATGACAGGGGTTATGGAGCATTTTCATGACAACAGCCAAGGAGCACTGTGATGATACTGGTCATAGGGCATTGTGATGACAGCGTTCATGGAGCATTGTGATGGCAAGGGCCATGGAACATTGTGATGACAGGGGTCATGCTGCATTGTTATGACAAGCACCGTAGAACATTGTGATGGCAAGGGCCATTTAGCATTGTGATGAAACGGCTCATAGAGTATTGTGATGAATGTGCTCATGGAGCATTGTGATGACAGTGGGCATTGAGCATTGTGATGACAAGGGCCATAGAGCATTGTGATGATAGGAGTCATGGAGCGTTGTGATGAAATTGGTCATGGAGCGTTGTGATGCAAGGGGTCATGGAGCACTGTGATGACAGGGGTAAGGGAGCATTGTGATGAAACGAATCATCGAGCATTGTGATGACAGGTGTCATGGAGCACTGTGATGTCAAAGACCATGGATTCTTATGATGACAGGGTTCATGGGGCATTGTGATGACGGGGGCATGGAGCATTGTGATGACAAGGGCCACTTAGCATTGTGGTGAAACGGGTCATGCAGCATTGTGATGAATGCGGTCATGGAGCATTGTGATGACAAGGGCCATGGACCATTGTGATGACAAGGGTCATAGAGCATTGTGATGACATGGGTCCTGGCGCATTGTGATGACAGGAACCATGGAGGATTGTGATGAAAGGGAGTATTGGAGCATCGTTATGAAAGGGGTCATGGAGCATTGTGATGATAGCGATCATGGAGCATTGTGATGATGTTGGTCCTAGAGCATTGTGATGAAAGGGATCATGGAGCATTGTGATGAATGTGTTCAAGGAGCACTGTGATGAAAGTTCATGGAGAATTTTGATGACAGGGGTCATGGAGCACTGTGATGAGACCGGCTATGGAGCATTGTGATGACACGGGTCTTGGATCATTGTGATGACACGAGCATGGAGCCTTTTGATGACAAGACCCATGGTGAATTGTGATGACAGGTGTCGTTGGCCATTGTGATGTCAGGGGTTATGGAGCATTGTGGTGACAGAGGACCTGGAGAATTGTGATGAAAGGGGTAATGGTGCATTGTGATGAAAGGCGTCATGGAGCATTGTGATGACAAAGGTCAGGGAGTATTGTGATGATAGGAGTCATGTGGCATTGTGATGAGAGTTGTCTTGGAGCATTGTGATGACAGGTGTCATAGTGCATTGTGATGACAGGGATCATGGTGCATTGTGATGATACTGTTCATGGAGCATTGTGATGACACGTGCCAAGGAGCATTGTGATGAAAGGGGTCCTGGACAATTGTGTTGACATGGGTCACAGAGCATTGTGATGAAAGGGGTTATGGAGCATTGTTTTGACGGGGTCCTGGCACATTGTGATGACATGGCTTATGGAGCATTGTGATGTCAGAGGCCATGGAGCATTGTGATGAAAGGAGTCATGGAGCATTGCGATGACCCAGGCCAAGGAGCATTGTGATGAAAGTGGTCATGGAGCATTGTGATGAAAGTTGTCTTGAAGAATTGCGATGAAAGGGGGCATGGAACATTGTGATGAAAAATGCCATGGAGCATTGTCATGACAAGGGTCATGGAGCTTTGTGATGACAGCTGTTCTGAAGCATTGTGACTACAGGGGGCATGGAATATTTTGCTGAGAGGGGTCATGGGGCATTGTGATGACAGGGGCCATGGAGCATTGTGATGAAAAGTGCCACGGAGCACTGTGATGAGAGGGGTCATGGAGTATTCTGATGAAATGTGTCATGGAGGATTGTGATGAAATTTGTCATGGAGCATTGTGATGACAAGGGCCATGGAACATTGTGATGACAAGGGTCATAGAGCATTGTGATGACAGGGGTCCTGGTGCATTGTGATGACAGGAACCATGGAGCATTGTGATGAAAGGGGGTATTGGAGCATCGTTATGAAAGGGGTCATGGAGCATTGTGATGATAGCGATCATGGAGCATTGTGATGATGTTGGTCCTAGAGCATTGTGATGAAAGGGATCATGGAGCATTGTGATGAATGTGTTCATGGAGCACTGTGATGAAAGTTCATGGAGAATTTTGATGACAGGGGTCATGGAGCACTGTGATGAGACCGGCCATGGAGCATTGTGATGACACGGGTCTTGGATCATTGTGATGACACGAGCATGGAGCCTTTTGATGACAAGATCCATGGTGAATTGTGATGACAGGTCTGGTTGGCCATTGTGATGTCAGGGGTTATGGAGCATTGTGGTGACAGAGGGCCTGGAGAATTGTGATGAAAGGGGTAATGGTGCATTGTGATGAAAGGCGTCATGGAGCATTGTGATGACAAAGGTCAGGGAGTATTGTGATGACAGGGGTGATGTGGCATTGTGATGACAGTTGTCTTGGAGCATTGTGATGACAGGTGTCATAGTGCATTGTGATGAAAGGAATCATGGTGCATTGTGATGATACTGTTCATGGAGCATTGTGATGACACGTGCCAAGGAGCATTGTGATGAAAGGGGTCCTGGACAATTGTGTTGACATGGGTCACGGAGCATTGTGATGAAAGGGGTTATGGAGCATTGTTTTGACGGGGTCCTGGCACATTGTGATGACATGGCTTATGGAGCATTGTGATGTCAGAGGCCATGGAGCATTGTGATGAAAGGAGTCATGGAGCATTGCGATGACCCAGGTCATGGAGCATTGTGATGAAAGTTGTCTTGAAGAATTGCGATGAAAGGGGGCATGGAACATTGTGATGAAAAATGCCATGGAGCATTGTCATGACAAGGGTCATGGAGCGTTGTGATGACAGCTGTTCTGGAGCATTGTGACTACAGGGGGCATGGAATATTTTGCTGAGAGGGATCATGGGGCATTGTGATGACAGGGGGCATCGAGTATTGTGATGAAAGGCATACTGGAGCATTGTGATGAAAGGGGTCATGGATTATTGTCATGAAAGGGGTCATGGTGCATTGTGATGACAGGGGGCCTGGAGCATTGTGATGAAAGGCGTACTGGAGCATTGTGTTGTCAGGTGTCATGGAGAATTGTGATGTCAAGGGCCACGGAGCCTTGTGATGACAGGGGTCATGGAGCATTGTCATGACAAGGGCATGGAGGATTGTGATGACAGGTGTTATGGAGCATTGTGATGACAAGGGCCATGGAGCCTTGTGATGACAGGGGTCATAGGGCAGTGTGATGACAGGAGTCATGCAGCATTGTGAGGACAAGCGCCATGGAGCATTGTGATGACAAGGGAAATTTAGCATTGTGATGAAACAGGTCATGGAGCATTGTGATGACAGTGGCCATGGAGCATTGTGATGACAAGGGCCATAGAGCATAGTGAAAATAAGTGTCATGGAGCATTGTGGTGATAGGGGTCGTGGATCATTGTGATGAAAATGGTACTGGAACACTGTGATGAAAGGGGTCATGGATCATTGTGATGATAGCGATGATGGAGCTCTGTAATGAAAGTGGTCATGGAGCATTGTGATGAAATGGGTCAGGGAGCATTGTGATGACAAGGGCCATGGTTCACTGTGATGACAGGGGTTATGGAGCATTTTCATGACAACAGCCAAGGAGCACTGTGATGATACTGGTCATAGGGCATTGTGATGACAGCGTTCATGGAGCATTGTGATGGCAAGGGCCATGGAGCATTGTGATGACAGGGGTCCTGGCGCATTGTAATGACAGGAACCATGGAGCATTGTGATGAAATGGGGTATTGGAGCATCGTTATGAAAGGGGTCATGGAGCATTGTGATGATAGCGATCATGGAGCATTGTGATGATGTTGGTCCTAGAGCATTGTGATGAAAGGGATCATGGAGCATTGTGATGAATGTGTTCATGGAGCACTGTGATGAAAGTTCATGGAGAATTTTGATGACAGGGGTCATGGAGCACTGTGATGAGACCGGCCATGGAGCATTGTGATGACACGTGTCTTGGATCATTGTGATGACACGAGCATGGAGCCTTTTGATGACAAGATCCATGGTGAATTGTGATGACAGGTGTGGTTGGCCATTGTGATGTCAGGGGTTATGGAGCATTGTGGTGACAGAGGGCCTGGAGAATTGTGATGAAAGGGGTAATGGTGCATTGTGATGAAAGGCGTCATGGAGCATTGTGATGACAAAGGTCAGGGAGTATTGTGATGACAGGGGTGATGTGGCATTGTGATGACAGTTGTCTTGGAGCATTGTGATGACAGGTGTCATAGTGCATTGTGATGAAAGGGATCATGGTGCATTGTGATGATACTATTCATGCAGCATTGTGATGACACGTGCCAAGGAGCATTGTGATGAAAGGGGTCCTGGACAATTGTGTTGACATGGGTCACGGAGCATTGTGATGAAAGGGGTTATGGAGCATTGTTTTGACGGGGTCCTGGCACATTGTGATGACATGGCTTATGGAGCATTGTGATGTCAGAGGCCATGGAGCATTGTGATGAAAGGAGTCATGGAGCATTGCGATGACCCAGGTCATGGAGCATTGTGATGAAAGTTGTCTTAAAGAATTGCGATGAAAGGGGGCATGGAACATTGTGATGAAAAATGCCATGGAGCATTGTCATGACAAGGGTCATGGAGCATTGTGATGACAGCTGTTCTGGAGCATTGTGACTACAGGGGGCATGGAATATTTTGCTGAGAGGGGTCATGGGGCATTGTGATGACAGGGGGCATCGAGTATTGTGATGGAAGGCATACTGGAGCATTGTGATGAAAGGGGTCATGGATTATTGTCATGAAAGGGGTCATGGTGCATTGTGATGACAGGGGGCCTGGAGCATTGTGATGAAAGGCGTACTGGAGCATTGTGTTGTCAGGTGTCATGGAGAATTGTGATGTCAAGGGCCACGGAGCCTTGTGATGACAGGGGTCATGGAGCATTGTCATGACAAGGGCATGGAGGATTGTGATGACAGGTGTTATGGAGCATTGTGATGACAAGGGCCATTCAGCCTTGTGATGACAGGGGTCATAGGGCAGTGTGATGACAGGAGTCATGCAGCATTGTGATGACAAGCGCCATGGAGCATTGTGATGACAGTGGCCATGGAGCTTTGTGATGAAATGGGGCATGGAACATTGTGATGAAAAATACCATGGAGCATTGTCATGACAAGGGTCATGGAGCATTGTGATGACAGCGGTTATGTAACATTGTGACTACAGGGGGCATGGAATATTTTGCTGAGAGGGGTCATGGGGCATTGTGATGACAGGGGGCATCGAGTATTGTGATGAAAGGCATACTGGAGCATTGTGATGAAAGGGGTCATGGATTATTGTCATGAAAGGGATCATGGTGCATTGTGATGACAGGGGGCCTGGAGCATTGTGATGAAAGGCGTACTGGAGCATTGTGTTGTCAGGTGTCATGGAGAATTGTGATGTCAAGGGCCACGGAGCCTTGTGATGACAGGGGTCATGGAGCATTGTCATGACAAGGGCATGGAGGATTGTGATGACAGGTGTTATGGAGCATTGTGATGACAAGGGCCATGGAGCCTTGTGATGACAGGGGTCATAGGGCAGTGTGATGACAGGAGTCATGCAGCATTGTGAGGACAAGCGCCATGGAGCATTGTGATGACAAGGGAAATTTAGCATTGTGATGAAACGGGTCATGGAGCATTGTGATGAATGTGGTCATGGAGCATTGTGATGACAGTGGGCATGGAGCATTGTGATGACAAGCACCATGGAGCATTGTGATGACAAGGGCCACTTAGCATTGTGGTGAAATGGGTCATGCAGCATTGTGATGAATGCGGTCATGGAGCATTGTGATGACAAGAGCCATGGAACATTGTGATGACAAGGGTCATAGAGCATTGTGATGACATGGGTCCTGGCGCATTGTGATGACAGGAACCATGGAGCATTGTGATGAAAGGGGGCATTGGAGCATCGTTATGAAAAGGGTCATGGAGCATTGTGATGATAGCGATCATGGAGCATTGTGATGATGTTGGTCCTAGAGCATTGTGATGAAAGGGATCATGGAGCATTGTGATGAATGTGTTCATGGAGCACTGTGATGAAAGTTCATGGAGAATTTTGATGACAGGGGTCATGGAGCACTGTGATGAGACCGGCCATGGAGCATTGTGATGACACGGGTCTTGGATCATTGTGATGACACGAGCATGGAGCCTTTTGATGACAAGATCCATGGTGAATTGTGATGACAGGTCTGGTTGGCCATTGTGATGTCAGGGGTTATGGAGCATTGTGGTGACAGAGGGCCTGGAGAATTGTGATGAAAGGGGTAATGGTGCATTGTGATGAAAGGCGTCATGGAGCATTGTGATGACAAAGGTCAGGGAGTTTTGTGATGACAGGAGTCATGTGGCCTTGTGATGACAGTTTTCTTGGAGCATTGTGATGACAGGTGTCATAGTGCATTGTGATGAAAGGGATCATGGTGCATTGTGATGATACTGTTCATGGAGGATTGTGATGACACGTGCCAAGGAGCATTGTGATGAAAGGGGTCCTGGACAATTGTGTTGACATGGGTCACGGAGCATTGTGATGAAAGGGGTTAAGGAGCATTGTTTTGACGAGGTCATGGCACATTGTGATGACAAGCCTTATGGAGCATTGTGATGTCAGAGGCCATGGAGCATTGTGATGAAAGGAGTCATGGAGCATTTCGATGACCCAGGTCAAGGAGCATTGTGATGATAGTGGTCATGGAGCATTGTGATGAAAGTTGTCTTCAAGAATTGCGATGAAAGGGGGCATGGAACGTTGTGATGAAAAATGCCATGGAGCATTGTCATGACAAGGGTCATGGAGCATTGTGATGACAGCTGTTCTGGAGCATTGTGACTACAGCGGGCATGGAATATTTTGCTGAGAGGGGTCATGGGGCATTGTGATGACAGGGGGCATCGAGTATTGTGATGAAAGGCATACTGGAGCATTGTGATGAAAGGGGTCATGGATTATTGTCATGAAAGGGATCATGGTGCATTGTGATGACAGGAACCATGGAGCATTGTGATGAAAGGGGGCATTGGAGCATCGTTATGAAAAGGGTCATGGAGCATTGTGATGATAGCGATCATGGAGCATTGTGATGATGTTGGTCCTAGAGCATTGTGATGAAAGGGATCATGGAGCATTGTGATGAATGTGTTCATGGAGCACTGTGATGAAAGTTCATGGAGAATTTTGATGACAGGGGTCATGGAGCACTGTGATGAGACCGGCCATGGAGCATTGTGATGACACGAGCATGGAGCCTTTTGATGACAAGATCCATGGTGAATTGTGATGACAGGTGTCGTTGGCCATTGTGATGTCAGGGGTTATGGAGCATTGTGGTGACAGAGGGCCTGGAGAATTGTGATGAAAGGGGTAATGGTGCATTGTGATGAAAGGCGTCATGGAGCATTGTGATGACAAAGGTCAGGGAGTATTGTGATGACAGGGGTGATGTGGCATTGTGATGACAGTTGTCTTGGAGCATTGTGATGACAGGTGTCATAGTGCATTGTGATGAAAGGGATCATGGTGCATTGTGATGATACTGTTCATGGAGCATTGTGATGACACGTGCCAAGGAGCATTGTGATGAAAGGGGTCCTGGACAATTGTGTTGACATGGGTCACGGAGCATTGTGATGAAAGGGGTTATGGAGCATTGTTTTGACGGGGTCCTGGCACATTGTGATGACATGGCTTATGGAGCATTGTGATGTCAGAGGCCATGGAACATTGTGATGAAAGGAGTCATGGAGCATTGCGATGACCCAGGCCAAGGAGCATTGTGATGAAAGTGGTCATGGAGCATTGTGATGAAAGTTGTCTTGAAGAATTGCGATGAAAGGGGGCATGGAACATTGTGATGAAAAATGCCATGGAGCATTGTCATGACAAGGGTCATGGAGCATTGTGATGACAGCGGTTATGGAACATTGTGACTACAGGGGGCATGGAATATTTTGCTGAGAGGGGTCATGGGGCATTGTGATGACAGGGGACATCGAGTATTGTGATGAAAGGCATACTGGAGCATTGTGATGAAAGGGGTCATGGATTATTGTCATGAAAGGGATCATGGTGCATTGTGATGACAGGGGGCCTGGAGCATTGTGATGAAAGGCGTACTGGAGCATTGTGTTGTCAGGTGTCATGGAGAATTGTGATGTCAAGGGCCACGGAGCCTTGTGATGACAGGGGTCATGGAGCATTGTCATGACAAGGGCATGGAGGATTGTGATGACAGGTGTTATGGAGCATTGTGATGACAAGGGCCATGGAGCCTTGTGATGACAGGGGTCATAGGGCAGTGTGATGACAGGAGTCATGCAGCATTGTGAGGACAAGCGCCATGGAGCCTTGTGATGACAAGGGAAATTTAGCATTGTGATGAAACGGGTCATGGAGCATTGTGATGAATGTGGTCATGGAGCATTGTGAGGACAGTGGCCATGGAGCATTGTGATGACAAGGGCCATAGAGCATAGTGAAAATAAGTGTCATGGAGCATTGTGGTGATAGGGGTCGTGGATCATTGTGATGAAAATGGTACTGGAACACTGTGATGAAAGGGGTCATGGATCATTGTGATGATAGCGATGATGGAGCTCTGTAATGAAAGTGGTCATGGAGCATTGTGATGAAATGGGTCAGGGAGCATTGTGATGACAAGGGCCATGGTTCACTGTGATGACAGGGGTTATGGAGCATTTTCATGACAACAGCCAAGGAGCACTGTGATGATACTGGTCATAGGGCATTGTGATGACAGCGTTCATGGAGCATTGTGATGGCAAGGGCCATGGAACATTGTGATGACAGGGGTCATGCTGCATTGTTATGACAAGCACCGTAGAACATTGTGATGGCAAGGGCCATTTAGCATTGTGATGAAACGGCTCATAGAGTATTGTGATGAATGTGCTCATGGAGCATTGTGATGACAGTGGGCATTGAGCATTGTGATGACAAGGGCCATAGAGCATTGTGATGATAGGAGTCATGGAGCGTTGTGATGAAATTGGTCATGGAGCGTTGTGATGCAAGGGGTCATGGAGCACTGTGATGACAGGGGTAAGGGAGCATTGTGATGAAACGAATCATCGAGCATTGTGATGACAGGTGTCATGGAGCACTGTGATGTCAAAGACCATGGATTCTTATGATGACAGGGTTCATGGGGCATTGTGATGACGGGGGCATGGAGCATTGTGATGACAAGGGCCACTTAGCATTGTGGTGAAACGGGTCATGCAGCATTGTGATGAATGCGGTCATGGAGCATTGTGATGACAAGGGCCATGGACCATTGTGATGACAAGGGTCATAGAGCATTGTGATGACATGGGTCCTGGCGCATTGTGATGACAGGAACCATGGAGGATTGTGATGAAAGGGAGTATTGGAGCATCGTTATGAAAGGGGTCATGGAGCATTGTGATGATAGCGATCATGGAGCATTGTGATGATGTTGGTCCTAGAGCATTGTGATGAAAGGGATCATGGAGCATTGTGATGAATGTGTTCAAGGAGCACTGTGATGAAAGTTCATGGAGAATTTTGATGACAGGGGTCATGGAGCACTGTGATGAGACCGGCTATGGAGCATTGTGATGACACGGGTCTTGGATCATTGTGATGACACGAGCATGGAGCCTTTTGATGACAAGACCCATGGTGAATTGTGATGACAGGTGTCGTTGGCCATTGTGATGTCAGGGGTTATGGAGCATTGTGGTGACAGAGGACCTGGAGAATTGTGATGAAAGGGGTAATGGTGCATTGTGATGAAAGGCGTCATGGAGCATTGTGATGACAAAGGTCAGGGAGTATTGTGATGATAGGAGTCATGTGGCATTGTGATGAGAGTTGTCTTGGAGCATTGTGATGACAGGTGTCATAGTGCATTGTGATGACAGGGATCATGGTGCATTGTGATGATACTGTTCATGGAGCATTGTGATGACACGTGCCAAGGAGCATTGTGATGAAAGGGGTCCTGGACAATTGTGTTGACATGGGTCACAGAGCATTGTGATGAAAGGGGTTATGGAGCATTGTTTTGACGGGGTCCTGGCACATTGTGATGACATGGCTTATGGAGCATTGTGATGTCAGAGGCCATGGAGCATTGTGATGAAAGGAGTCATGGAGCATTGCGATGACCCAGGCCAAGGAGCATTGTGATGAAAGTGGTCATGGAGCATTGTGATGAAAGTTGTCTTGAAGAATTGCGATGAAAGGGGGCATGGAACATTGTGATGAAAAATGCCATGGAGCATTGTCATGACAAGGGTCATGGAGCTTTGTGATGACAGCTGTTCTGAAGCATTGTGACTACAGGGGGCATGGAATATTTTGCTGAGAGGGGTCATGGGGCATTGTGATGACAGGGGCCATGGAGCATTGTGATGAAAAGTGCCACGGAGCACTGTGATGAGAGGGGTCATGGAGTATTCTGATGAAATGTGTCATGGAGGATTGTGATGAAATTTGTCATGGAGCATTGTGATGACAAGGGCCATGGAACATTGTGATGACAAGGGTCATAGAGCATTGTGATGACAGGGGTCCTGGTGCATTGTGATGACAGGAACCATGGAGCATTGTGATGAAAGGGGGTATTGGAGCATCGTTATGAAAGGGGTCATGGAGCATTGTGATGATAGCGATCATGGAGCATTGTGATGATGTTGGTCCTAGAGCATTGTGATGAAAGGGATCATGGAGCATTGTGATGAATGTGTTCATGGAGCACTGTGATGAAAGTTCATGGAGAATTTTGATGACAGGGGTCATGGAGCACTGTGATGAGACCGGCCATGGAGCATTGTGATGACACGGGTCTTGGATCATTGTGATGACACGAGCATGGAGCCTTTTGATGACAAGATCCATGGTGAATTGTGATGACAGGTCTGGTTGGCCATTGTGATGTCAGGGGTTATGGAGCATTGTGGTGACAGAGGGCCTGGAGAATTGTGATGAAAGGGGTAATGGTGCATTGTGATGAAAGGCGTCATGGAGCATTGTGATGACAAAGGTCAGGGAGTATTGTGATGACAGGGGTGATGTGGCATTGTGATGACAGTTGTCTTGGAGCATTGTGATGACAGGTGTCATAGTGCATTGTGATGAAAGGAATCATGGTGCATTGTGATGATACTGTTCATGGAGCATTGTGATGACACGTGCCAAGGAGCATTGTGATGAAAGGGGTCCTGGACAATTGTGTTGACATGGGTCACGGAGCATTGTGATGAAAGGGGTTATGGAGCATTGTTTTGACGGGGTCCTGGCACATTGTGATGACATGGCTTATGGAGCATTGTGATGTCAGAGGCCATGGAGCATTGTGATGAAAGGAGTCATGGAGCATTGCGATGACCCAGGTCATGGAGCATTGTGATGAAAGTTGTCTTGAAGAATTGCGATGAAAGGGGGCATGGAACATTGTGATGAAAAATGCCATGGAGCATTGTCATGACAAGGGTCATGGAGCGTTGTGATGACAGCTGTTCTGGAGCATTGTGACTACAGGGGGCATGGAATATTTTGCTGAGAGGGATCATGGGGCATTGTGATGACAGGGGGCATCGAGTATTGTGATGAAAGGCATACTGGAGCATTGTGATGAAAGGGGTCATGGATTATTGTCATGAAAGGGGTCATGGTGCATTGTGATGACAGGGGGCCTGGAGCATTGTGATGAAAGGCGTACTGGAGCATTGTGTTGTCAGGTGTCATGGAGAATTGTGATGTCAAGGGCCACGGAGCCTTGTGATGACAGGGGTCATGGAGCATTGTCATGACAAGGGCATGGAGGATTGTGATGACAGGTGTTATGGAGCATTGTGATGACAAGGGCCATGGAGCCTTGTGATGACAGGGGTCATAGGGCAGTGTGATGACAGGAGTCATGCAGCATTGTGAGGACAAGCGCCATGGAGCATTGTGATGACAAGGGAAATTTAGCATTGTGATGAAACAGGTCATGGAGCATTGTGATGACAGTGGCCATGGAGCATTGTGATGACAAGGGCCATAGAGCATAGTGAAAATAAGTGTCATGGAGCATTGTGGTGATAGGGGTCGTGGATCATTGTGATGAAAATGGTACTGGAACACTGTGATGAAAGGGGTCATGGATCATTGTGATGATAGCGATGATGGAGCTCTGTAATGAAAGTGGTCATGGAGCATTGTGATGAAATGGGTCAGGGAGCATTGTGATGACAAGGGCCATGGTTCACTGTGATGACAGGGGTTATGGAGCATTTTCATGACAACAGCCAAGGAGCACTGTGATGATACTGGTCATAGGGCATTGTGATGACAGCGTTCATGGAGCATTGTGATGGCAAGGGCCATGGAGCATTGTGATGACAGGGGTCCTGGCGCATTGTAATGACAGGAACCATGGAGCATTGTGATGAAATGGGGTATTGGAGCATCGTTATGAAAGGGGTCATGGAGCATTGTGATGATAGCGATCATGGAGCATTGTGATGATGTTGGTCCTAGAGCATTGTGATGAAAGGGATCATGGAGCATTGTGATGAATGTGTTCATGGAGCACTGTGATGAAAGTTCATGGAGAATTTTGATGACAGGGGTCATGGAGCACTGTGATGAGACCGGCCATGGAGCATTGTGATGACACGTGTCTTGGATCATTGTGATGACACGAGCATGGAGCCTTTTGATGACAAGATCCATGGTGAATTGTGATGACAGGTGTGGTTGGCCATTGTGATGTCAGGGGTTATGGAGCATTGTGGTGACAGAGGGCCTGGAGAATTGTGATGAAAGGGGTAATGGTGCATTGTGATGAAAGGCGTCATGGAGCATTGTGATGACAAAGGTCAGGGAGTATTGTGATGACAGGGGTGATGTGGCATTGTGATGACAGTTGTCTTGGAGCATTGTGATGACAGGTGTCATAGTGCATTGTGATGAAAGGGATCATGGTGCATTGTGATGATACTATTCATGCAGCATTGTGATGACACGTGCCAAGGAGCATTGTGATGAAAGGGGTCCTGGACAATTGTGTTGACATGGGTCACGGAGCATTGTGATGAAAGGGGTTATGGAGCATTGTTTTGACGGGGTCCTGGCACATTGTGATGACATGGCTTATGGAGCATTGTGATGTCAGAGGCCATGGAGCATTGTGATGAAAGGAGTCATGGAGCATTGCGATGACCCAGGTCATGGAGCATTGTGATGAAAGTTGTCTTAAAGAATTGCGATGAAAGGGGGCATGGAACATTGTGATGAAAAATGCCATGGAGCATTGTCATGACAAGGGTCATGGAGCATTGTGATGACAGCTGTTCTGGAGCATTGTGACTACAGGGGGCATGGAATATTTTGCTGAGAGGGGTCATGGGGCATTGTGATGACAGGGGGCATCGAGTATTGTGATGGAAGGCATACTGGAGCATTGTGATGAAAGGGGTCATGGATTATTGTCATGAAAGGGGTCATGGTGCATTGTGATGACAGGGGGCCTGGAGCATTGTGATGAAAGGCGTACTGGAGCATTGTGTTGTCAGGTGTCATGGAGAATTGTGATGTCAAGGGCCACGGAGCCTTGTGATGACAGGGGTCATGGAGCATTGTCATGACAAGGGCATGGAGGATTGTGATGACAGGTGTTATGGAGCATTGTGATGACAAGGGCCATTCAGCCTTGTGATGACAGGGGTCATAGGGCAGTGTGATGACAGGAGTCATGCAGCATTGTGATGACAAGCGCCATGGAGCATTGTGATGACAGTGGCCATGGAGCTTTGTGATGAAATGGGGCATGGAACATTGTGATGAAAAATACCATGGAGCATTGTCATGACAAGGGTCATGGAGCATTGTGATGACAGCGGTTATGTAACATTGTGACTACAGGGGGCATGGAATATTTTGCTGAGAGGGGTCATGGGGCATTGTGATGACAGGGGGCATCGAGTATTGTGATGAAAGGCATACTGGAGCATTGTGATGAAAGGGGTCATGGATTATTGTCATGAAAGGGATCATGGTGCATTGTGATGACAGGGGGCCTGGAGCATTGTGATGAAAGGCGTACTGGAGCATTGTGTTGTCAGGTGTCATGGAGAATTGTGATGTCAAGGGCCACGGAGCCTTGTGATGACAGGGGTCATGGAGCATTGTCATGACAAGGGCATGGAGGATTGTGATGACAGGTGTTATGGAGCATTGTGATGACAAGGGCCATGGAGCCTTGTGATGACAGGGGTCATAGGGCAGTGTGATGACAGGAGTCATGCAGCATTGTGAGGACAAGCGCCATGGAGCATTGTGATGACAAGGGAAATTTAGCATTGTGATGAAACGGGTCATGGAGCATTGTGATGAATGTGGTCATGGAGCATTGTGATGACAGTGGGCATGGAGCATTGTGATGACAAGCACCATGGAGCATTGTGATGACAAGGGCCACTTAGCATTGTGGTGAAATGGGTCATGCAGCATTGTGATGAATGCGGTCATGGAGCATTGTGATGACAAGAGCCATGGAACATTGTGATGACAAGGGTCATAGAGCATTGTGATGACATGGGTCCTGGCGCATTGTGATGACAGGAACCATGGAGCATTGTGATGAAAGGGGGCATTGGAGCATCGTTATGAAAAGGGTCATGGAGCATTGTGATGATAGCGATCATGGAGCATTGTGATGATGTTGGTCCTAGAGCATTGTGATGAAAGGGATCATGGAGCATTGTGATGAATGTGTTCATGGAGCACTGTGATGAAAGTTCATGGAGAATTTTGATGACAGGGGTCATGGAGCACTGTGATGAGACCGGCCATGGAGCATTGTGATGACACGGGTCTTGGATCATTGTGATGACACGAGCATGGAGCCTTTTGATGACAAGATCCATGGTGAATTGTGATGACAGGTCTGGTTGGCCATTGTGATGTCAGGGGTTATGGAGCATTGTGGTGACAGAGGGCCTGGAGAATTGTGATGAAAGGGGTAATGGTGCATTGTGATGAAAGGCGTCATGGAGCATTGTGATGACAAAGGTCAGGGAGTTTTGTGATGACAGGAGTCATGTGGCCTTGTGATGACAGTTTTCTTGGAGCATTGTGATGACAGGTGTCATAGTGCATTGTGATGAAAGGGATCATGGTGCATTGTGATGATACTGTTCATGGAGGATTGTGATGACACGTGCCAAGGAGCATTGTGATGAAAGGGGTCCTGGACAATTGTGTTGACATGGGTCACGGAGCATTGTGATGAAAGGGGTTAAGGAGCATTGTTTTGACGAGGTCATGGCACATTGTGATGACAAGCCTTATGGAGCATTGTGATGTCAGAGGCCATGGAGCATTGTGATGAAAGGAGTCATGGAGCATTTCGATGACCCAGGTCAAGGAGCATTGTGATGATAGTGGTCATGGAGCATTGTGATGAAAGTTGTCTTCAAGAATTGCGATGAAAGGGGGCATGGAACGTTGTGATGAAAAATGCCATGGAGCATTGTCATGACAAGGGTCATGGAGCATTGTGATGACAGCTGTTCTGGAGCATTGTGACTACAGGGGGCATGGAATATTTTGCTGAGAGGGGTCATGGGGCATTGTGATGACAGGGGGCATCGAGTATTGTGATGAAAGGCATACTGGAGCATTGTGATGAAAGGGGTCATGGATTATTGTCATGAAAGGGGTCATGGTGCATTGTGATGACAGGGGGCCTGGAGCATTGTGATGAAAGGCGTACTGGAGCATTGTGTTGTCAGGTGTCATGGAGAATTGTGATGTCAAGGGCCACGGAGCCTTGTGATGACAGGGGTCATGGAGCATTGTCATGACAAGGGCATGGAGGATTGTGATGACAGGTGTTATGGAGCATTGTGATGACAAGGGCCATGGAGCCTTGTGATGACAGGGGTCATAGGGCAGTGTGATGACAGGAGTCATGGAGCATTGTGAGGACAAGCGCCATGGAGCATTGTGATGACAAGGGAAATTTAGCATTGTGATGAAACGGGTCATGGAGCATTGTGATGAATGTGGTCATGGAGCATTGTGATGACAGTGGCCATGGAGCATTGTGATGACAAGGGCCATAGAGCATAGTGAAAATAAGTGTCATGGAGCATTGTGGTGATAGGGGTCGTGGATCATTGTGATGAAAATGGTACTGGAACACTGTGATGAAAGGGGTCATGGATCATTGTGATGATAGCGATGATGGAGCTCTGTAATGAAAGTGGTCATGGAGCATTGTGATGAAATGGGTCAGGGAGCATTGTGATGACAAGGGCCATGGTTCACTGTGATGACAGGGGTTATGGAGCATTTTCATGACAACAGCCAAGGAGCACTGTGATGATACTGGTCATAGGGCATTGTGATGACAGCGTTCATGGAGCATTGTGATGGCAAGGGCCATGGAGCATTGTGATGACAGGGGTCATGCAGCATTGTGATGACAAGCACCGTAGAACATTGTGATGACAAGGGCCATTTAGCATTGTGATGAAACGGCTCATAGAGTATTGTGATGAATGTGCTCATGGAGCATTGTGATGACAGTGGGCATTGGGCATTGTGATGACAAGGGCCATAGAGCATTGTGATGATAGGAGTCATGGAGCGTTTTGATGAAATTGGTCATGGAGCATTGTGATGCAAGGGGTCATGGAGCACTGTGATGACAGGGGTAAGGGAGCATTGTGATGAAACGAATCATCGAGCATTGTGATGACAGGTGTCATGGAGCACTGTGATGTCAAAACCATGGATTCTTGTGATGACAGGGGTCATGGGGCATTGTGATGACGGGGGCATGGAGCATTGTGATGACAAGCACCATGGAGCATTGTGATGACAAGGGCCACTTAGCATTCTGGTGAAACGGGTCATGCAGCATTGTGATGAATGCGGTCATGGAGCATTGTGATTACAAGAGCCATGGAAGATTGTGATGACAAGGGTCATAGAGCATTGTGATGACATGGGTCCTGGCGCATTGTGATGACAGGAACCATGGAGCATTGTGATGAAAGGGGGCATTGGAGCATCTTTATGAAAGGGGTCATGGAGCATTGTGATGATAGCGATCATGGAGCATTGTGATGATGTTGGTCCTAGAGCATTGTGATGAAAGGGATCATGGAGCATTGTGATGAATGAGTTCATGGAGCACTGTGATGAAAGTTCATGGAGAAATTTGATGACAGGGGTCATGGAGCACTGTGATGAGACCGGCCATGGAGCATTGTTATGACACGGGTCTTGGATCATTGTGATGACACGAGCATGGAGCCTTTTGATGACAAGATCCATGGTGAATTGTGATGACAGGTGTGGTTGGCCATTGTGATGTCAGGGGTTATGGAGCATTGTGGTGACAGAGGGCCTGGAGAATTGTGATGAAAGGGGTAATGGTGCATTGTGATGAAAGGCGTCATGGAGCATTGTGATGACAAAGGTCAGGGAGTTTTGTGATGACAGGAGTCATGTGGCCTTGTGATGACAGTTGTCTTGGAGCATTGTGATGACAGGTGTCATAGTGCATTGTGATGACAGGGATCATGGTGCATTGTGATGATACTGTTCATGGAGGATTGTGATAACACTTGCCAAGGAGCATTGTGATGAAAGGGGTGCTGAACAATTGTGTTGACATGGGTCACGGAGCATTGTGATGAAAGGGGTTATGGAGCATTGTTTTGACGGGGTCATGGCACATTGTGATGACAAGGCTTATGGAGCATTGTGGTGTCAGAGGCCATGGAGCATTGTGATGAAAGGAGTCATGGAGCATTGCGATGACCCAGGTCAAGGAGCATTGTGATGAAAGTGGTCATGGAGCATTGTGATGAAAGTTGTCTTGAAGAATTGCGATGAAAGGGGGCATGGAACATTGTGATGAAAAATGCCATGGAGCATTGTCATGACAAGGGTCATGGAGCATTGTGATGACAGCTGTTCTGGAGCATTGTGACTACAGGGGGCATGGAATATTTTGCTGAGAGGGGTCATGGGGCATTGTGATGACAGGGGGCATCGAGTATTGTGATGGAAGGCATACTGGAGCATTGTGATGAAAGGGGTCATGGATTATTGTCATGAAAGGGGTCATGGTGCATTGTGATGACAGGGGGCCTGGAGCATTGTGATGAAAGGCGTACTGGAGCATTGTGTTGTCAGGTGTCATGGAGAATTGTGATGTCAAGGGCCACGGAGCCTTGTGATGACAGGGGTCATGGAGCATTGTCATGACAAGGGCATGGAGGATTGTGATGACAGGTGTTATGGAGCATTGTGATGACAAGGGCCATTCAGCCTTGTGATGACAGGGGTCATAGGGCAGTGTGATGACAGGAGTCATGCAGCATTGTGATGACAAGCGCCATGGAGCATTGTGATGACAGTGGCCATGGAGCTTTGTGATGAAAGGGGGCATGGAACATTGTGATGAAAAATACCATGGAGCATTGTCATGACAAGGGTCATGGAGCATTGTGATGACAGCGGTTATGTAACATTGTGACTACAGGGGGCATGGAATATTTTGCTGAGAGGGGTCATGGGGCATTGTGATGACAGGGGGCATCGAGTATTGTGATGAAAGGCATACTGGAGCATTGTGATGAAAGGGGTCATGGATTATTGTCATGAAAGGGATCATGGTGCATTGTGATGACAGGGGGCCTGGAGCATTGTGATGAAAGGCGTACTGGAGCATTGTGTTGTCAGGTGTCATGGAGAATTGTGATGTCAAGGGCCACGGAGCCTTGTGATGACAGGGGTCATGGAGCATTGTCATGACAAGGGCATGGAGGATTGTGATGACAGGTGTTATGGAGCATTGTGATGACAAGGGCCATGGAGCCTTGTGATGACAGGGGTCATAGGGCAGTGTGATGACAGGAGTCATGCAGCATTGTGAGGACAAGCGCCATGGAGCATTGTGATGACAAGGGAAATTTAGCATTGTGATGAAACGGGTCATGGAGCATTGTGATGAATGTGGTCATGGAGCATTGTGATGACAGTGGGCATGGAGCATTGTGATGACAAGCACCATGGAGCATTGTGATGACAAGGGCCACTTAGCATTGTGGTGAAATGGGTCATGCAGCATTGTGATGAATGCGGTCATGGAGCATTGTGATGACAAGAGCCATGGAACATTGTGATGACAAGGGTCATAGAGCATTGTGATGACATGGGTCCTGGCGCATTGTGATGACAGGAACCATGGAGCATTGTGATGAAAGGGGGCATTGGAGCATCGTTATGAAAAGGGTCATGGAGCATTGTGATGATAGCGATCATGGAGCATTGTGATGATGTTGGTCCTAGAGCATTGTGATGAAAGGGATCATGGAGCATTGTGATGAATGTGTTCATGGAGCACTGTGATGAAAGTTCATGGAGAATTTTGATGACAGGGGTCATGGAGCACTGTGATGAGACCGGCCATGGAGCATTGTGATGACACGGGTCTTGGATCATTGTGATGACACGAGCATGGAGCCTTTTGATGACAAGATCCATGGTGAATTGTGATGACAGATCTGGTTGGCCATTGTGATGTCAGGGGTTATGGAGCATTGTGGTGACAGAGGGCCTGGAGAATTGTGATGAAAGGGGTAATGGTGCATTGTGATGAAAGGCGTCATGGAGCATTGTGATGACAAAGGTCAGGGAGTTTTGTGATGACAGGAGTCATGTGGCCTTGTGATGACAGTTTTCTTGGAGCATTGTGATGACAGGTGTCATAGTGCATTGTGATGAAAGGGATCATGGTGCATTGTGATGATACTGTTCATGGAGGATTGTGATGACACGTGCCAAGGAGCATTGTGATGAAAGGGGTCCTGGACAATTGTGTTGACATGGGTCACGGAGCATTGTGATGAAAGGGGTTAAGGAGCATTGTTTTGACGAGGTCATGGCACATTGTGATGACAAGCCTTATGGAGCATTGTGATGTCAGAGGCCATGGAGCATTGTGATGAAAGGAGTCATGGAGCATTGCGATGACCCAGGTCAAGGAGCATTGTGATGATAGTGGTCATGGAGCATTGTGATGAAAGTTGTCTTCAAGAATTGCGATGAAAGGGGGCATGGAACGTTGTGATGAAAAATGCCATGGAGCATTGTCATGACAAGGGTCATGGAGCATTGTGATGACAGCTGTTCTGGAGCATTGTGACTACAGGGGGCATGGAATATTTTGCTGAGAGGGGTCATGGGGCATTGTGATGACAGGGGGCATCGAGTATTGTGATGAAAGGCATACTGGAGCATTGTGATGAAAGGGGTCATGGATTATTGTCATGAAAGGGGTCATGGTGCATTGTGATGACAGGGGGCCTGGAGCATTGTGATGAAAGGCGTACTGGAGCATTGTGTTGTCAGGTGTCATGGAGAATTGTGATGTCAAGGGCCACGGAGCCTTGTGATGACAGGGGTCATGGAGCATTGTCATGACAAGGGCATGGAGGATTGTGATGACAGGTGTTATGGAGCATTGTGATGACAAGGGCCATGGAGCCTTGTGATGACAGGGGTCATAGGGCAGTGTGATGACAGGAGTCATGCAGCATTGTGAGGACAAGCGCCATGGAGCATTGTGATGACAAGGGAAATTTAGCATTGTGATGAAACGGGTCATGGAGCATTGTGATGAATGTGGTCATGGAGCATTGTGATGACAGTGGCCATGGAGCATTGTGATGACAAGGGCCATAGAGCATAGTGAAAATAAGTGTCATGGAGCATTGTGGTGATAGGGGTCGTGGATCATTGTGATGAAAATGGTACTGGAACACTGTGATGAAAGGGGTCATGGATCATTGTGATGATAGCGATGATGGAGCTCTGTAATGAAAGTGGTCATGGAGCATTGTGATGAAATGGGTCAGGGAGCATTGTGATGACAAGGGCCATGGTTCACTGTGATGACAGGGGTTATGGAGCATTTTCATGACAACAGCCAAGGAGCACTGTGATGATACTGGTCATAGGGCATTGTGATGACAGCGTTCATGGAGCATTGTGATGGCAAGGGCCATGGAGCATTGTGATGACAGGGGTCATGCAGCATTGTGATGACAAGCACCGTAGAACATTGTGATGACAAGGGCCATTTAGCATTGTGATGAAACGGCTCATAGAGTATTGTGATGAATGTGCTCATGGAGCATTGTGATGACAGTGGGCATTGGGCATTGTGATGACAAGGGCCATAGAGCATTGTGATGATAGGAGTCATGGAGCGTTTTGATGAAATTGGTCATGGAGCGTTGTGATGCAAGGGGTCATGGAGCACTGTGATGACAGGGGTAAGGGAGCATTGTGATGAAACGAATCATCGAGCATTGTGATGACAGGTGTCATGGAGCACTGTGATGTCAAAACCATGGATTCTTGTGATGACAGGGGTCATGGGGCATTGTGATGACGGGGGCATGGAGCATTGTGATGACAAGCACCATGGAGCATTGTGATGACAAGGGCCACTTAGCATTCTGGTGAAACGGGTCATGCAGCATTGTGATGAATGCGGTCATGGAGCATTGTGATTACAAGAGCCATGGAAGATTGTGATGACAAGGGTCATAGAGCATTGTGATGACATGGGTCCTGGCGCATTGTGATGACAGGAACCATGGAGCATTGTGATGAAAGGGGGCATTGGAGCATCTTTATGAAAGGGGTCATGGAGCATTGTGATGATAGCAATCATGGAGCATTGTGATGATGTTGGTCCTAGAGCATTGTGATGAAAGGGATCATGGAGCATTGTGATGAATGAGTTCATGGAGCACTGTGATGAAAGTTCATGGAGAAATTTGATGACAGGGGTCATGGAGCACTGTGATGAGACCGGCCATGGAGCATTGTTATGACACGGGTCTTGGATCATTGTGATGACACGAGCATGGAGCCTTTTGATGACAAGATCCATGGTGAATTGTGATGACAGGTGTGGTTGGCCATTGTGATGTCAGGGGTTATGGAGCATTGTGGTGACAGAGGGCCTGGAGAATTGTGATGAAAGGGGTAATGGTGCATTGTGATGAAAGGCGTCATGGAGCATTGTGATGACAAAGGTCAGGGAGTTTTGTGATGACAGGAGTCATGTGGCCTTGTGATGACAGTTGTCTTGGAGCATTGTGATGACAGGTGTCATAGTGCATTGTGATGACAGGGATCATGGTGCATTGTGATGATACTGTTCATGGAGGATTGTAATAACACTTGCCAAGGAGCATTGTGATGAAAGGGGTGCTGGACAATTGTGTTGACATGGGTCACGGAGCATTGTGATGAAAGGGGTTATGGAGCATTGTTTTGACGGGGTCATGGCACATTGTGATGACAAGGCTTATGGAGCATTGTGGTGTCAGAGGCCATGGAGCATTGTGATGAAAGGAGTCATGGAGCATTGCGATGACCCAGGTCAAGGAGCATTGTGATGAAAGTGGTCATGGAGCATTGTGATGAAAGTTGTCTTGAAGAATTGCGATGAAAGGGGGCATGGAACGTTGTGATGAAAAATGCCATGGAGCATTGTCATGACAAGGGTCATGGAGCATTGTGATGACAGCTGTTCTGGAGCATTGTGACTACAGGGGGCATGGAATATTTTGCTGAGAGGGGTCATGGGGCATTGTGATGACAGGGGGCATCGAGTATTGTGATGAAAGGCATACTGGAGCATTGTGATGAAAGGGGTCATGGATTATTGTCATGAAAGGGATCATGGTGCATTGTGATGACGGGGGCCTGGAGCATTGTGATGAAAGGCGTACTGGAGCATTGTTTTGTCAGGTTTCATGGAAAATTGTGATGTCAAGGGCCACGGAGCCTTGTGATGACAGGGGTCATGGAGCATTGTCATGACAAGGGCATGGAGGATTGTGATGACAGGTGTTATGGAGCATTGTGATGACAAGGGCCATGGAGCCTTGTGATGACAGGGGTCATAGGGCAGTGTGATGACAGGAGTCATGCAGCATTGTGAGGACAAGCGCCATGGAGCATTGGGATGACAAGGGAAATTTAGCATTGTGATGAAACAGGTCATGGAGCATTGTGATGAATGTGGTCATGGAGCATTGTGAGGACAGTGGCCATGGAGCATTGTGATAACAGTGGCCATGGAGCATTTTGATGACAAGGGCCATAGAGCATAGTGAAAATAAGTGTAATGGAGCGTTGTGGTGATAGGGGTCGTGGATCATTGTGATGAAAATGGTACTGGAACACTGTGATGAAAGGGGTCATGGATCATTGTGATGATAGCGATCATGGAGCTCTATAATGAAAGTGGTCATGGAGCATTGTGATGAAATGGGTCAGGGAGCATTGTGATGACAAGGGCCATGGTTCACTGTGATGACAGGGGTTATGGAGCATTTTCATGACAACAGCCAAGGAGCACTGTGATGATACTGGTCATAGGGCATTGTGATGACAGCGTTCATGGAGCATTGTGATGGCAAGGGCCATGGAGCATTGTGATGACAGGGGTCATGCAGCATTGTGATGACAAGCACCGTAGAACATTGTGATGACAAGGGCCATTTAGCATTGTGATGAAACGGCTCATAGAGTATTGTGATGAATGTGCTCATGGAGCATTGTGATGACAGTGGGCATTGGGCATTGTGATGACAAGGGTCATAGAGCATTGTGATGACATGGGTCCTGGCGCATTGTGATGACAGGAACCATGGAGCATTGTGATGAAAGGGGGTATTGGAGCATCGTTATGAAAGTGGTCATGGAGCATTGTGATGATAGCGATCATGGACCATTGTGATGATGTTGGTCCTAGAGCATTGTGATGAAAGGGATCATGGAGCATTGTGATGAATGTGTTCATGGAGCACTGTGATGAAAGTTCATGGAGAATTTTGATGACAGGGGTCATGGAGCACTGTGATGAGACCGGCCATGGAGCATTGTGATGACACGAGCATGGAGCCTTTTGATGACAAGATCCATGGTGAATTGTGATGACAGGTGTCGTTGGCCATTGTGATGTCAGGGGTTATGGAGCATTGTGGTGACAGAGGGCCTGGAGAATTGTGATGAAAGGGGAAATGGTGCATTGTGATGAAAGGCGTCATGGAGCATTGTGATGACAAAGGTCAGGGAGTATTGTGATGACAGGGGTGATGTGGCATTGTGATGACAGTTGTCTTGGAGCATTGTGATGACAGGTGTCATAGTGCATTGTGATGAAAGGGATCATGGTGCATTGTGATGATACTGTTCATGGAGCATTGTGATGACACGTGCCAAGGAGCATTGTGATGAAAGGGGTCCTGGACAATTGTGTTGACATGGGTCACGGAGCATTGTGATGAAAGGGGTTATGGAGCATTGTTTTGACGGGGTCCTGGCACATTGTGATGACATGGCTTATGGAGCATTGTGATGTCAGAGGCCATGGAACATTGTGATGAAAGGAGTCATGGAGCATTGCGATGACCCAGGCCAAGGAGCATTGTGATGAAAGTGGTCATGGAGCATTGTGATGAAAGTTGTCTTGAAGAATTGCGATGAAAGGGGGCATGGAACATTGTGATGAAAAATGCCATGGAGCATTGTCATGACAAGGGTCATGGAGCATTGTGATGACAGCGGTTATGGAACATTGTGACTACAGGGGGCATGGAATATTTTGCTGAGAGGGGTCATGGGGCATTGTGATGACAGGGGACATCGAGTATTGTGATGAAAGGCATACTGGAGCATTGTGATGAAAGGGGTCATGGATTATTGTCATGAAAGGGATCATGGTGCATTGTGATGACAGGGGGCCTGGAGCATTGTGATGAAAGGCGTACTGGAGCATTGTGTTGTCAGGTGTCATGGAGAATTGTGATGTCAAGGGCCACGGAGCCTTGTGATGACAGGGGTCATGGAGCATTGTCATGACAAGGGCATGGAGGATTGTAATGACAGGTGTTATGGAGCATTGTGATGACAAGGGCCATGGAGCCTTGTGATGACAGGGGTCATAGGGCAGTGTGATGACAGGAGTCATGCAGCATTGTGAGGACAAGCGCCATGGAGCCTTGTGATGACAAGGGAAATTTAGCATTGTGATGAAACGGGTCATGGAGCATTGTGATGAATGTGGTCATGGAGCATTGTGAGGACAGTGGCCATGGAGCATTGTGATGACAAGGGCCATAGAGCATAGTGAAAATAAGTGTCATGGAGCATTGTGGTGATAGGGGTCGTGGATCATTGTGATGAAAATGGTACTGGAACACTGTGATGAAAGGGGTCATGGATCATTGTGATGATAGCGATGATGGAGCTCTGTAATGAAAGTGGTCATGGAGCATTGTGATGAAATGGGTCAGGGAGCATTGTGATGACAAGGGCCATGGTTCACTGTGATGACAGGGGTTATGGAGCATTTTCATGACAACAGCCAAGGAGCACTGTGATGATACTGGTCATAGGGCATTGTGATGACAGCGTTCATGGAGCATTGTGATGGCAAGGGCCATGGAACATTGTGATGACAGGGGTCATGCTGCATTGTTATGACAAGCACCGTAGAACATTGTGATGGCAAGGGCCATTTAGCATTGTGATGAAACGGCTCATAGAGTATTGTGATGAATGTGCTCATGGAGCATTGTGATGACAGTGGGCATTGAGCATTGTGATGACAAGGGCCATAGAGCATTGTGATGATAGGAGTCATGGAGCGTTGTGATGAAATTGGTCATGGAGCGTTGTGATGCAAGGGGTCATGGAGCACTGTGATGACAGGGGTAAGGGAGCATTGTGATGAAACGAATCATCGAGCATTGTGATGACAGGTGTCATGGAGCACTGTGATGTCAAAGACCATGGATTCTTATGATGACAGGGTTCATGGGGCATTGTGATGACGGGGGCATGGAGCATTGTGATGACAAGGGCCACTTAGCATTGTGGTGAAACGGGTCATGCAGCATTGTGATGAATGCGGTCATGGAGCATTGTGATGACAAGGGCCATGGACCATTGTGATGACAAGGGTCATAGAGCATTGTGATGACATGGGTCCTGGCGCATTGTGATGACAGGAACCATGGAGGATTGTGATGAAAGGGAGTATTGGAGCATCGTTATGAAAGGGGTCATGGAGCATTGTGATGATAGCGATCATGGAGCATTGTGATGATGTTGGTCCTAGAGCATTGTGATGAAAGGGATCATGGAGCATTGTGATGAATGTGTTCAAGGAGCACTGTGATGAAAGTTCATGGAGAATTTTGATGACAGGGGTCATGGAGCACTGTGATGAGACCGGCTATGGAGCATTGTGATGACACGGGTCTTGGATCATTGTGATGACACGAGCATGGAGCCTTTTGATGACAAGACCCATGGTGAATTGTGATGACAGGTGTCGTTGGCCATTGTGATGTCAGGGGTTATGGAGCATTGTGGTGACAGAGGACCTGGAGAATTGTGATGAAAGGGGTAATGGTGCATTGTGATGAAAGGCGTCATGGAGCATTGTGATGACAAAGGTCAGGGAGTATTGTGATGATAGGAGTCATGTGGCATTGTGATGAGAGTTGTCTTGGAGCATTGTGATGACAGGTGTCATAGTGCATTGTGATGACAGGGATCATGGTGCATTGTGATGATACTGTTCATGGAGCATTGTGATGACACGTGCCAAGGAGCATTGTGATGAAAGGGGTCCTGGACAATTGTGTTGACATGGGTCACAGAGCATTGTGATGAAAGGGGTTATGGAGCATTGTTTTGACGGGGTCCTGGCACATTGTGATGACATGGCTTATGGAGCATTGTGATGTCAGAGGCCATGGAGCATTGTGATGAAAGGAGTCATGGAGCATTGCGATGACCCAGGCCAAGGAGCATTGTGATGAAAGTGGTCATGGAGCATTGTGATGAAAGTTGTCTTGAAGAATTGCGATGAAAGGGGGCATGGAACATTGTGATGAAAAATGCCATGGAGCATTGTCATGACAAGGGTCATGGAGCTTTGTGATGACAGCTGTTCTGAAGCATTGTGACTACAGGGGGCATGGAATATTTTGCTGAGAGGGGTCATGGGGCATTGTGATGACAGGGGCCATGGAGCATTGTGATGAAAAGTGCCACGGAGCATTGTGATGAGAGGGGTCATGGAGTATTCTGATGAAATGTGTCATGGAGGATTGTGATGAAATTTGTCATGGAGCATTGTGATGACAAGGGCCATGGAACATTGTGATGACAAGGGTCATAGAGCATTGTGATGACAGGGGTCCTGGTGCATTGTGATGACAGGAACCATGGAGCATTGTGATGAAAGGGGGTATTGGAGCATCGTTATGAAAGGGGTCATGGAGCATTGTGATGATAGCGATCATGGAGCATTGTGATGATGTTGGTCCTAGAGCATTGTGATGAAAGGGATCATGGAGCATTGTGATGAATGTGTTCATGGAGCACTGTGATGAAAGTTCATGGAGAATTTTGATGACAGGGCTCATGGAGCACTGTGATGAGACCGGCCATGGAGCATTGTGATGACACGGGTCTTGGATCACTGTGATGACACGGGTCTTGGATCATTGTGATGACACGAGCATGGTGCCTTTTGATGACAAGATCCATGGTGAATTGTGATGACAGGTGCGTTGGCCATTGTGATGTCAGGGGTTATTTAGCATTGTGGTGACAGAGGGCCTGGAGAATTGTGATGAAAGGGGTAATGGTGCATTGTGATGAAAGGCGTCATGGAGCATAGTGATGACAAGGGTCAGGGAGTATTGTGATGACAGGAGTCATGTAGCATTGTGATGACAGTTGTCGTGGAGCATTGTGATGACAGGTGTCATAGTGCATTGTGATGACAGGGATCATGGTGCATTGTGATGATAATGTTCATGGAGCATTGTGATGACACGTGCCAAGGAGCATTGTGATGAAAGGGGTCCTGGACAATTGTGTTGACATGGGTCACGGAGCATTGTGATGAAAGGGGTTATGGAGCATTGTTTTGACGGGGTCCTGGCACATTGTGATGACATGGCTTATGGAGCATTGTGATGTCAGAGGCCATGGAGCATTGTGATGAAAGGAGTCATGGAGCATTGCGATGACCCAGGCCAAGGAGCATTGTGATGAAAGTGGTCATGGAGCATTGTGATGAAAGTTGTCTTGAAGAATTGCGATGAAAGGGGGCATGGAACATTGTGATGAAAAATGCCATGGAGCATTGTCATGACAAGGGTCATGGAGCATTGTGATGACAGCTGTTCTGGAGCATTGTGACTACAGGGGGCATGGAATATTTTGCTGAGAGGGGTCATGGGGCATTGTGATGACCGGGGGCATCGAGTATTGTGATGAAAGGGGTCATGGATTATTGTCATGAAAGGGGTCATGGTGCATTGTGATGACAGGGGGCCTGGAGCATTGTGATGAAAGGCGTACTGGAGCATTGTGTTGTCAGGTGTCATGGAGAATTGTGATGTCAAGGGCCACGGAGCCTTGTGATGACAGGGGTCATGGAGCATTGTCATGACAAGGGCATGGAGGATTGTGATGACAGGTGTTATGGAGCATTGTGATGACAAGGGCCATGGAGCCTTGTGATGACAGGGGTCATAGGGCAGTGTGATGACAGGAGTCATGCAGCATTGTGAGGACAAGCGCCATGGAGCCTTGTGATGACAAGGGAAATTTAGCATTGTGATGAAACGGGTCATGGAGCATTGTGATGAATGTGGTCATGGAGCATTGTGAGGACAGTGGCCATGGAGCATTGTGATGACAAGGGCCATAGAGCATAGTGAAAATAAGTGTCATGGAGCATTGTGGTGATAGGGGTCGTGGATCATTGTGATGAAAATGGTACTGGAACACTGTGATGAAAGGGGTCATGGATCATTGTGATGATAGCGATGATGGAGCTCTGTAATGAAAGTGGTCATGGAGCATTGTGATGAAATGGGTCAGGGAGCATTGTGATGACAAGGGCCATGGTTCACTGTGATGACAGGGGTTATGGAGCATTTTCATGACAACAGCCAAGGAGCACTGTGATGATACTGGTCATAGGGCATTGTGATGACAGCGTTCATGGAGCATTGTGATGGCAAGGGCCATGGAACATTGTGATGACAGGGGTCATGCTGCATTGTTATGACAAGCACCGTAGAACATTGTGATGGCAAGGGCCATTTAGCATTGTGATGAAACGGCTCATAGAGTATTGTGATGAATGTGCTCATGGAGCATTGTGATGACAGTGGGCATTGAGCATTGTGATGACAAGGGCCATAGAGCATTGTGATGATAGGAGTCATGGAGCGTTGTGATGAAATTGGTCATGGAGCGTTGTGATGCAAGGGGTCATGGAGCACTGTGATGACAGGGGTAAGGGAGCATTGTGATGAAACGAATCATCGAGCATTGTGATGACAGGTGTCATGGAGCACTGTGATGTCAAAGACCATGGATTCTTATGATGACAGGGTTCATGGGGCATTGTGATGACGGGGGCATGGAGCATTGTGATGACAAGGGTCATAGAGCATTGTGATGACATGGGTCCTGGCGCATTGTGATGACAGGAACCATGGAGGATTGTGATGAAAGGGAGTATTGGAGCATCGTTATGAAAGGGGTCATGGAGCATTGTGATGATAGCGATCATGGAGCATTGTGATGATGTTGGTCCTAGAGCATTGTGATGAAAGGGATCATGGAGCATTGTGATGAATGTGTTCAAGGAGCACTGTGATGAAAGTTCATGGAGAATTTGGATGACAGGGGTCATGGAGCACTGTGATGAGACCGGCTATGGAGCATTGTGATGACACGGGTCTTGGATCATTGTGATGACACGAGCATGGAGCCTTTTGATGACAAGACCCATGGTGAATTGTGATGACAGGTGTCGTTGGCCATTGTGATGTCAGGGGTTATGGAGCATTGTGGTGACAGAGGACCTGGAGAATTGTGATGAAAGGGGTAATGGTGCATTGTGATGAAAGGCGTCATGGAGCATTGTGATGACAAAGGTCAGGGAGTATTGTGATGATAGGAGTCATGTGGCATTGTGATGAGAGTTGTCTTGGAGCATTGTGATGACAGGTGTCATAGTGCATTGTGATGACAGGGATCATGGTGCATTGTGATGATACTGTTCATGGAGCATTGTGATGACACGTGCCAAGGAGCATTGTGATGAAAGGGGTCCTGGACAATTGTGTTGACATGGGTCACAGAGCATTGTGATGAAAGGGGTTATGGAGCATTGTTTTGACGGGGTCCTGGCACATTGTGATGACATGGCTTATGGAGCATTGTGATGTCAGAGGCCATGGAGCATTGTGATGAAAGGAGTCATGGAGCATTGCGATGACCCAGGCCAAGGAGCATTGTGATGAAAGTGGTCA
>NW_028121824.1:0-34994 GCF_965194805.1 Balaenoptera borealis | reverse complement strand
GAAAAAAATTGTGTAAATCATTTGATAAATGTGCATGCCCAGATAGCATGTGTTCCTGAGCCCTTCCACAGGGATTGGCCCACAAATTTGCCCAGGAATTTCTTCTCTTCTGCTGTGCCCTCTGTAGGAGGAGCTGGCATGACACAGAATGGTCCTGTATTGAGTGTGGCACTGGTATCCAATTTAATAGCCTAGAAAATCAATTCTCTTTGCTTTGTTTCTTATCAAACCCCTCCCCAGAACACTAGTTCTCTAAGGCAATTAGAAATAATCACAAGTTTGGCAAAATATTCTCTTTGATTTTCTAAATATTAAAATCAAAATATGGTTCAGTTTTAGCTCTTAAGAGACTCTAGTTTTGTTTGTGACTTTTTTTAAATAAAATGAACAACTAAACAGTTGTCTGCAGCATCAGGACTATATATGCACCCAGAATAACACAGGCAATATGCCTTGTAAAACATTTCTGAATTTCTCTTTTGACTTTTCTGCAGCATATTGAAGCATGTAGAATTAAAAATCATTGTGTCACATCATCATCATTGATTTTGTACCTCTTTGGTGTGCTAAATTCTACCCAGAGGTACGGATGAGGAGAAGTAAAAGAAATCTGAGAAGTCAAGGGAGTCTGGAAAGGAAGTGTCTTGAGGACAGAATCATATTTACCACAGTGACATCAATTTATTTGCTGCTAGAAGATTTCTGTGTCATTTATGATGACAAGTTGTATAGGCCTCAGTAAACCAATGAACAACAGAAAGCTATGTCCCCATGTGTACCCAAGGTGATTAATCTCTTGGGGGATGAGGACACGATAATTTGAAGGTGTCACATATCACAGTCAACACTAGTGATTGTTGACTATATCTTCTTGGATGGACCTTTGGCAGGACTGACTCATGCTAGTCAGAAAACCACCATTACACATTATTATAAATATGTCTTCTGTCATCAGTAAGTTTTGGGAGCAAAATCCACACCCACAGTCTTCTTAACATTAGCTTCATTTCACCTCTTTCTTTCTGGATTATGGATCTAAGAGGGCAAAAGATTTTTATCTTGTATATCAATCTGGATAAATTTATTTGTAGTATCTCATAGGGCAGTGTGTTGAGGCTGCTTCCAGGTGCAGGGGTAAGATTGATTAGCCATGTTCAACGTGGTTAAGGAAAAAGAGAGTTGTGACACTTCGCTGGGTCCCTTTTCACTTCTAGAGAATCTGCGGTTGACTCCTAGCTGTCTCTCTCCCAAGATTCCCTTTGGTATCCAATATCTCACTTCTCATACAAGGAAGACGGAGCTTAGAATCTTACCAGATGTCTGACTCTCCTAGGTCAGACCCTCAGTATCCCTGGATAATTATTGTGCCTTATTCAAACTACAAAAATCATTTTCTATAGTAATGTGAAATGTAATAATATATCCTTAAAAATAATCTAAAAATGAATAAATGAAATTTTCTAAGAGTCCAGAAAATAATTTTAGCTCTAATATATAAGGCTAGCTAAAGCTGGAGAAAATGGCAGGGAGGTGGAAAAGGCAAGAAAAGGAGAGGAGCTGGCTGAACTTTATATTTTAAGTAATAAAGAAGCCAATGAGACATTTGACTATAAGAGTGAAGAGAAATTTTCCAGTCTGAAAAATATATGTCAGGGTTCTCCAGAGAAAGAGAATAAATAAATGAATAAATAAATAAATAAATAAATAAATAAATATATATATATATATATATATGTATGTATGTGTATATATGTGTCTATATATATACATATATCTACATATATATATATGTATATATATATGGAGAGAGAGAGAAAGAGACAGAAATATTATAAGTAATTGGCTCATGAATTATGGAGGCTGAGAAATCCCACACACTGTTATCTGCAATCTGGAGACCCAGGAAAGCCAGTGGTGTCATTCCAGTCTGAGCCTGAAGACCTGAGACCCATGAGAATTGATGGTGTAAGTTCCAGTCCAAAACTAAGGAAAGCAAATTCTCCCTCTCTCTGCCTTTTTGCTTTCTTCAGGCTCTCAATAGATTGGACGATGCCCACCCACATGGCAGAAAGTATCTTCTTTACTCAGTGTGATGCTAAGCTCTTCCAGAGATACCCTCACAGACACATCAAGAAATAATGGTCAACCAAATATCTGGGTACCTGATAACCTAGTCAAGTTTACACATACAATTAACCATCACACATATTAAAGACATATTAATAGGCTAGAGACCTAAAGCTAGATATGCTTTGAGATGGTAAAAAATAATACCACTTATATGTAGAATCTATAAAAAATGATACAAATGAACTTACATACAAAACAGAAATAGACTCACAGACATAGAAAACAAACTTATGGTTACCAAAGGGGAAAAGGGATAAATTAGGTGTTTGGGATTAACAGATACACACTACTATATGTCAAACAGATAACTAACAAGGACCTACTGTATAGCACAGGAAACTATACTCAGTATCTTGAAATAACCTATAATGGAAAAGAATTTTAAAAGAATATATATGTGTATACATATATATATCTATATATATAACTGAATCACTTTGATGTACACCTGAAACTAACTCAACATTGTAAGTGAACTATACGTCAATAAAAAAAATAAAAACTATATATTTTTTTAATTTTAAAAAAAGAAATGGAATTGATAAACATCGTGGAAGAAGATATACAACTGTGATGGTTTTAAAACATGTCTGAAAATTACTTGACCCTCACCTCAACAGGTAAAGTCTAATTCTTCACCATTGAATATAGGAAAGGCTGGTCTTGGTCTTAGCGACTTACTTTCAGAGGCTAGCTCAGGAAAGGAGATGCAGCCTTATCTCTCTCTTTTTCAACATGTACCTTTGAAACTCCAAGCCACAAAGTAAAAAATTATGTTGGAGAGACCAGGTGAAAAGACTACATAAAGATAGAGAAAGAAGCTGGAAGGGCTGTAACTGTTCAGGCCCCACTACAGGGCCACCAAACAGCATCAACCCCTGGACATGCAGAGGAACAAGCCTTCAGGTGTCCAGGTCACCACTGTCTGATTCAACCATGCAGAGACTCCAAGTGACAACTGCCTCGCTGAGTTCAGCCAACTCCAGGACCATTAGACATAAAAATGATGATAATAATTAACATTGTCGTTGTTTTAAGCCTCTAAATTGTGAGATGGCTTGTTACACAGTAATGGGTAACTAGAGATATACCTTGAAACCACCTTTTTTTCTGAGTCTCCTTCTCTTCATCAAGAATAGAAGAAGGCCATCTCTAAAGGTCTTTACAATTTTGAAATGTAGTGAAAGATCTAGGCTGAAGTTGAAGCTCATGTAGCTGAATAATATTTGAGGTAATTTTGAGGATGAGATTATCCCCATATTCTGCCCTTTCCCTTCCTCTCCGTGAGAGCACAGGCTTCTCTGTCGAACGTTGCCTAAGAGGAGGAATGTTGAAGGACTGAAACTAAACAATGCCTTAGTTCTCTAATGCCCAAGCCTTTAGCAAATCACATGCCTTTTGGAGAGGTAGAAGAAAAAAAGCAAAGTAGCTTCTTTCTAGAAGCAGAGGAACTTGGAAAAAAATATAGGACTGGGAGAGGGACAGCCCCCTATACACACACACACACACACACACACACACACACACACACATACACACACACACACACACACAACTAGAAGGAGAATCCTCTGGACTGAGGTTGGAATGGAGGGAAAGGAGAGAAAGATCTGAAGGTGTAAGCAGGCGGGGGGTGCTGTGTGCGTCTCCTTGACAGTAGCCTGAGGAAGCAGCAAGTCTCTGGAGAAGAATGGTCTGTCTGGACACTGGGATTCTGGAAGCCCTCGAGACAGAGTCCCATATCTGAAACACAGCACGAAACCCCAGAGAATCACCTTGCAGGAAGGACCTGAATATCAAAAAAAAAAAAAAAAAAAAAGGTTTTTCTTGTCTTCCTGAATCTGTGAATGGCGATTCATATCCGACACTGGGAGTTAGAAGTGATCAGACATGTCTCAGAAACTGATGAGTTAAGCTTCCAGGATTTGCATTAGAGAAATGCAAATCAAAACTACAATGAGGGAGGAGACCTTCAAGATAGAGAAGGAGTAAGACGCGGAGATCACCTTCCTCCCCACAAATACATCAGAAATACATCTACACGTGGAACAACTCTTATAGAACACCTACTGAACGCTGGCAGAAGATCTCAGACTTCCCAAAAGGCAAGAAACTCCTCAGGTACCTGGGTAGGGCAAAAGAAAAAAGATAAAACAGAGACAAAAGAATAGGGATGGGACCTGCACTTCTGGGAGGGAGCTGTGAAGGAGGAAAAGTTTCCAAACACTAGGAAGCCCCTTCACTGGTGGAGATGGGGGGTAGCGGGGGGGGAACTTCGGAGCCATGGAGGAGAGCGCAGCAACAGGGGTGTAGAGGGCAAAGCAGAGAGATTCCCACACAGAGGATCAGTGCTGACCAGCAGTCACCAGCCTGAGAGGCTTGTCTGCTCACCCTCCGGGACTGGTGGGGGCTGGGAGCTGAGGTTCGGGCTTTGGAAGTTAGATCCCAGGGAGAGGACTGGGGTTGGCTGTGTGAACACAGCCTGAAGGGGGCTAGTGCACCACAGTTAGCCAGAAGGGAGTCTGGGAAAAGGTCTGGACCTGCTTAAGAGGCAAGAGACCATTGTTTCGGGGTGCACGAGAAGAGGGGATTCAGAGCACTGCCTAAATGAGCTCCAGAGACAGGCGCAAGCCCTGGCTATCAGCGCGGACCCCAGAGACAGGCATGAGATGCTAAGGCTGCTGCTGCAGCCACCAAGAAGCCTGTGTGCGAGCACAGGTCACTCTCCACACCGCCCCTCCCGGGAGCCTGTGCAGCCCACCACTGCCAGGGTCCCGTGATCCAGGGACAACTTCCCTGGGAGAACGCACGGCATGCCTCAGGCTGTTGCAGTGTCAGGTCGGCCTCTGCAGCTGCAGGCTCGCCCCGCCTCCTCTGTACCCCTCCCTCCCCATGGCCTGGGTGAGCCAGAACCCCCTAATCAGATGCTCCTTTAACCTCGTCCTGTCTGAGCAGGAACAGATGCCCTCAAGTGACCTACAAGCAGAGGGGGGGCCAAATCCAAAGGTGAACCCCAGGAGCTGTGCAAACAAAGAAGAGAAAGGGAAATCTCTCCCAGCAGCCTCAGGAGCAGCGGATTAAATCTCCACAGTCAACTTCATCTGCCTTACATCTGTGGAATACCTGAATAGAAAATGAATCATCCCAAATTGAGGCAGTGGACTTTGGGAGCAATAATATATATCTATTTTTCCTTTTTCTCTTTTTGTGAGAGTGTATGTGTATGCTTCGTTGTGTGATTTTGTCTATATAGCTTTGCTTTTAGCACTTGTCCTAGGGTTATGTCCGTCCGTTTTTGTTTGTTTGTTTGTTTTTTTGTATAGTTTTTAGTGCTTGTTATCATTGGTGGATTTGTTTTTTCATTTGGTTGCTCTCTTCTTTCTTTCTTTTTTTCTTTTTCTACTACTTTTTAATTGTTTTATTTTTAATAATTATTTTTTATTTTAATAACTTTATTCTATTTTATTTTCTTCTTTCTTTCTTTCTTTTTTTCTCCAATTTCTTCTGAGCCGTGTGTCTGACACGGTCTTGCTGCTCCAGCCGAGTGTCAGGCCTGTGCCTCTGAGGTGGGAGAACCAATTCAGGACATTGGTCCACCAGAGACCTGCCGGCTCCAGGTAATATAAAACGGCAAAAGCTCTCCCAGAGATCTCCATCTCAACACTAAGACCCAGCTCCACTCAACGACCAGCAAGCTACAGAGCTGGACACCCTATGTCAAACAACTAACAAGACAGGAACACAATGCCACCTATTAGTAGAGAGGCTGCCTAAAATCATAATAAGGTCACAGACACCCCAAAACACACCACCAGATGCAGTCCTGCCCACCAAAAAGACAAGATCCAGCCTCATCCACCAGAACACAGGAACCAGGAAGGCTACCCAACACACTGAACCAACCTTAGCCACTGGGGGCAGACACCAAAAACAGTGGGAACTACAAACCTGCAGCCTGCAAAAAGGAGACCCCAAACACAGTAAGTTAAGCAAAATGAGAAGACAGAGAAACACACAGCAGATGAAGGAGAAAGGTAAGAACACACCAGGCCAAACAAATGAACAGGGAAAAGGCAGTCTACCTAAAAAAGAATTCAGAGTAATGATAGTAAAGATGATCCAAAATCTTGGAAATAGAATGGAGAAAATAAAAGAAACGTTTAACAAAGACCTAGAAGAACTAAAGAGCAAACAAACAATGATGAACAACACAATAAATGAAATTAAACATTCTCTAGAAGGAATCAATAGCAGGATAATCAAGGAAGAAGAACGGATAAGTGTCCTGGAAGATAAAATAGTGGAAATAACTAACTCAGAGCAGAATAAAGAAGAAAGAATGAAAAGAATATAGGACAGTCTCAGAGACCTCTGGGACAACATTAAATGCACCAACATTCGAATTATAAGGGTCCCAGAAGAAGAAGAGAAAAAGAAAAGGAGTGAGAAAATATTTGAAGAGATTATAGTAGAAAAATTCCCTAATATGGGAAAAAGAAATAGTTAATCAAGTCCAGGAAGCACAGAGAGTCCCATACATGATAAATCCAAGAGGAAACACGCCAAGACACATATTAATCAAGCTATCAAAAATTAAATCCAAAGAAAAAAATATTAAAAGCTGCAAGGGGAAAACAACAAATAACATACAAGGAAATCCCCATACAGTTAACAGCTGATCTTTCAGCAGAAACTCTGCAAGCCAGAAGGGAGTGGCAGGACATATTTAAAGTGATGAAAGGGGAAAACCTACAAACAAGATTAAGCTACCAAGCAAGGATCTCATTCAGATTCGACAGAGAAATTAAAACCTTTACAGACAAGGAAAAGCTAAGAGAATTCAGCACAACCAAACCAGCTTTACAACAAATGCTGAAGGAACTTCTCTAGGCAGGAAACACAAGAGAAGGAAAAGACCTACAATAACAAACCCAAAACAATTATGAAAATGATAATAGGAACATACATATCAACAATTACCTTGAATGTAAATGGATTAAATGATCCAAACAAAACACATAGACTGGCTGAATGGATACAAAAACAAGACCCATATATATGCTGTCTACAAGAGACCCACTTCAGACCTAGGGACACATACAGACTGAAAGACAGGGGATGGAAAAAGATATTCCATGCAAATGGAAATCAAAAGAAAGCTGGAGTGGCAATTCTCATATCAGACAAAATAGACTTTAAAATAAAGACTATTACAAGAAACAAAGAAGGAGACTACATAATGATCAAGGGATCAATCCAAGAAGAAGATATAACAACTGTAAATATGCACCCAACATAGGAACACCACAGTATATAAGGCAAATGTTAACAGCCATAAAAGGGGAAATTGACAGTAACACAATAATAGTAGGGGACTTTAACACCACACTTTCAGCAATGGACAGATCATCCAAAATGAAAATAAATAAGGAAACACAAGCTTTAAATGATACATTAAACAAGATGGACATAATTGATATTTATAGGACATTCCATCCAAAAATGACAGAATACGCTTTCTTTTTAAGTGGTCATAGAACATTCTCCAGGATAGATCATATCTTGGGTCACAAATCAAGCCTTGGTAAATTTAAGAAAATTGAAATCATATCAAATATCTTTTCTGACCACAACGCTATGAGACTAGATATCAGTTACAGGAAAAAATCTGTAAAAAAATACAAAAATATGGAGGCTAACCAATACACTATTTAATAACCAAGAGATCACTGAAGAAATCAGAGCGGAAATCAAAAAATACCTAGAAACAAATGACAATGGAGACACGACGACCCAAATCCTATGGGATGCAGCAAAAGCAGTTCTAAGAGGGAAGTTTATAACAATATAATCCTACCTCAAGAAACAAGAAATATCCCAAATAAACAACCTAACCTTACACCTAAAGCAATTAGAAAAAGAAGGACAAAAAACCCCATAGTCAGCAGAAGGAAAGAAATCATAAACATCAGATCAGAAATAAATGAAAAAGAAATGATGGAAACGATAGCAAAGATCAATAAAACTAAAAGATGGTTCTTTGAGAAGATAAATAAAACTGATAAACCATTAGCCAGACTCATCAAGAAAAAAAGGGAGAAGACTCAAATCAATAGAATTAGAAATGAAAAAAGAGAAGTAACAACTGACACTGCAGAAATACAAAGGATCATGAGAGATTACTACAAGCAACTATATGCCAATAAAATGCACAACCTGGAAGAAATGGGCAAATTCTTAGAAAAACACAACCTTCTGAGACTGAAACAGGAAGAAATAGATAATATAAACACACCAATCACAAGCACTGAAATTGAGACTGTGATTAAAAATCTTCCAACAAGCAAAAACCCAGGACCAGATGGCTTCACAGGCGAATTCTATCAAACATTTAGAGAAGAGCTAACACATATCCTTCTCAAACTCTTCCAAAATATAACAGAGAGAGGAACACTCCCAAACTCATTTATGAGGCCACCATCACCCTGATACCAAAGCCAGACAAAGATGTCACAAAGAAAGAAAACTACAGGCCAATATCACTGATGAACATAGATGCAAAAATCCTCAACAAAATACTAGCAAAGAGAATCCAACAGCATATTAAAAGGATCATACACCATGATAAAGTGGGGTTTATCCCACGAATGCAAGTATTCTTCAATATACACAAATCAATCAATGTGATATACCATATTAACAAATTGAAGGAGAAAAACCATATGATCATCTCAATAGATGCAGAAAAAGTTTTCAACAAAATTCAACACCAATTTATGATATAAACCCTCCAGAAAGTAGGCATAGAGGGAACTTACCTCAACATGAGAAAGGCCATATATGACAAACTCACAGCCAATATCTTTCTCAATGGTGAAAATTGAAGCCATTTGCACTAAGATCAGGAACAAGACAAGGTTGCCCACTCTCACCACTATCACTCAACATAGTTTTGGAAGCATTAGCCACAGCAATCAGAGAAGAAAAATAAATAAAAGGAATCCAAATCGGAAAAGAAGAAGTAAAGCTCTCACTGTTTGCAGATGGCATAATACTATACATAGAGAATCCTAAAGATGCCACCAGAAAACTACTAGACCTAATTAATGAATTTGGTAAAGTAGCAGGATACAAAATTAATGCACAGAAATCTCTTGCATTCCTATACACTAATGATGAAAAATTTGAAAGAGAAATTAAAGAACACTCCCATTTACCATTGCAACAAAAAGAATAAAATACCTAGGAATAAACCTACCTAAGGAGACAAAAGACCTGTATGCAGAAAACTATAAGTCACTGATGAAAGAAATTAAAGATGATACAAACAGATGGAGAGATATACCATGTTCTTGGACTGTAAGAATCAACACTGTGAAAATGACTATACTACCCAAAGCAATCTACAGATTCAATGCAATCCCTATCAAACTACCAATGGCATTTTCCACAGAACTAGAACAAAAAATTTCACAATTTGTATGGAAACACAAAAGACCCTAAATAGCCAAAACAATCTTGAGAAAGAAAAACGGAGCTGGAGGAATCAGGCTCCCGGACTTCAGACTATACTACAAAGCTACAGTATGTCAAGACAGTATGGTACTGGCACAGAAACAGAAATATAGATCAATGGAATAGGATAGAAAGCCCAGAGATAAACCCACACACATGTGGACACCTTATCTTTGATAAAGGAGGCAAGAACATACAAAGGAGAAAAGACAGCCTCTTCAAGAAGTGGTGCTGGGAAAACTGGACAGCTACATGTAAAAGAATAAAATTAGAACACTTCCTAACACCATATACAAAAATAAACTCAAAATGGATTAAAGACCTAAATTTAAGGCCAGACACTATAAAACTCTTAGAGGAAAACATAGGCAGAACACTGTATGACATAAATCACAGCAATATCCTTTTTGACCCACCTCCTACAGAAATGGAAATAAAAACAAAAATAAACAAATGAGATCTAATTAAACTTAAAAGCTTTTGCACAGCAAAGGAAACTATAAACAAGATGAAAACACAACCCTCAGAATGGGAGAAAATAGCAAATGAAGAAACTGAAATAGGATTAATTTCCACAATATACAAGCAGCTCATGCAGCTCAATATCAAAAAAATCACACAACCTAATCCAAAAATGGGCAGAAGACCTAAATAGACATTTCTCCAAAGAAGATATACAGATTGCCAACAAACACATGAAAGGATGCTTAACATCACTAATCATTAGAGAAATGCAAATCAAAACTACAATGAGGTATCACCTCACACTGGTCAGAATGGCCATCATCAAAAAATCTACAAACAATAAATGCTGGAGAGGGTGTGGAGAAAAGGGAACCCTCTGGCACTGTTGGTGGGAATGTAAATTGATACAGCCACTATGGAGAACAGTATGGAGGTTCCTTAAGAAACTAAAAATAGAACTACCATGCGACCCAGCAATCCCACTACTGGGCATATACCCTGAGAAAACCATAATTCAAAAAGAGTCATGTACCACAATGTTCATTGCAGCACTATTTACAATAGCCATGACATGGAAGCAACCTAAGTGTCCATCGACAGATGAATGGGTAAAGAAGATGTGGCACATATATACTATCGAATATTACTCAGCCATAAAGAGAAACGAAATTGAGTTATTTGTAGTGAGGTGGATGGAACTAGAGTCTGTCATACAGAGTGAAGTAAGTCAGAAAGAGAAAAACAAATACCGTATGCTAACACTTATATATGGAATCTAAAAAGAAATAATAATAATGTTCTGAAGAATTAGGGGCAGGAGAGGAATAAAGATGCAGACGTAGATAATGGGCTTGAGGACATGGGGAGGGGGAAGGGTAAGCTGGGACGAAGTGAGAGAGGAGTGGCGTGGACTTATATATACTACCAGATGTAAAATAGATAGTTAATGGGAAGCAGCCTCGTAGCACAGGGAGATCAGCTCTGTACTTTGTGACCACCTAGAGGGGTGGGATAGGGAGGTGGGAGGGAGATGCAAAGGGAGGAGATATGGGGATATATGTATATGTATAGCTGATTCAGTTTGTTATAAAGCAGAAACTAACATACTATTGTAAAGCAATTATTCTCCAATAAAGATGTTTTTAAAAAAAAGCCTACAGGATTTGGAAGAGAATTTTTTTTTTTTTTTTTTTTTTTTGCCTGGTTTGGGAGAGGCGATTGTTTGCCTGAAAGAGAGAGTAATGGGAAAGTTCATGGGGAATAGGAAAAGAAAAAAGAGCATGTCTTGGAAGACAGTCCCGTTTCTTAATTCCTTAGGTTCATGTGGAGGCTAAAAAGAAAGGAAGGTGTGTGTGTGTGTGTGTGTGATTCAGGGACATGGAAGCACAAGCCACACCAGTGCCCATTTCACAAAGGGCCACGCAGTGTGGGGGACAGCCCTTTTCCCTTCTATATGAATAAAACAACTTTGTTGTAGGAAAGAAGTGACAGGCAACACTGCTGAGGGCCCAGGAGGCTCTAGCAGCTGTGATGAGGTGAGACACTTACGTACAAGGCTTCTAGAGCCGTGGACCACACAGTAAGAAGGAGGGACAGGGCAAAAGATCCAGAAAGGACTGTCTAAGTGTTCATATGAAATTTTCCTGAGGATCTCCAGAAACAGTGAATGAGACGTTGAGGGGCTGGAGTTTTGAAGTCATGCACATTGAGACAAAATACCAAGGATATTTTCTATTTGCCATAAAAGTGACAGGATACTACCTTTAGAGTGATAAAGTTTTGAAAAACTCAGGGACTACAATCAAGTTTTTGGAATCCAGAATAAGCATTTTAAAATGGTTCTATGATCTAATTGGCAATAAAACTAAGCCTCTGTTAGAGCACGGTGCAAATCTAATTCTATGATTCTTGGTCATTGTGAAATTAAGTTTAGTCAGAAAGCTTCATTTCCCTCTATTTCTTAAACCATGATCTAAATAAACACTGCCTTTTAGAATTAATCTCTCTTTCCCACACACACTTATAGAAGTGTGATTGTTTCTCTATAGCGGCAATTATCACTATCCGATTTGGGTTAGTTTGTTACGGTTATGGCTGACTCCCCACGAGACTGTGAGCTCCTGAAGGGCAGTGACCTTGCCCTTTCATTATGTGCTTCTCACAACTCCCCTTAGAGAGCTTTGCATGTTATATTCATGCATTCACTGAAAACATATATGGAATATCTGTTTGGGGCCTAACGCTGTCCCCCATAAATGGTTCAGCAAATTGAAAACAAAAAAACTTCTCATTTGTGGTAACGAAGCTATCAGAAAAGCTAAGATGCTTCTCCAAAAATGTTTTTTAAAAGAAAGGAAATTATACAAAATATGTTGGAAACTTCCCTGGTGGTCCAGTGGATAAGACTCCGTGCTTCCACTGCAAGGGGCACAGGTTTGATCCCTGGCCAGTGAATTAAGATCCCTCATGCCACATGTCCAAAAAAAAATCTGTTGGATCACCTTTAAATATTTTATTTAGGACGTTTGCCTCTACATTCAAAAGAGAGGTGGACCTGCAATTTTCAATTTTTGTACTAACTTTGGTATTTGTATAAGGTTTGTAAAAGACTTGTACCTTATGTTGAAAACGTTGCATTTTTTAAAAGATCTTTAATAGTTTTTACACCTCTGTATCTGTTTTTTAAGTTTAGTCGAGCTCATTGGTAAGACCATCAGGGTCTAACATGTGAAAATTTTGGAGGCCATCACTCCTGTCCTCATAACAAAAAAGCTGAACAAACTAAAAATCAACAACTCTTCTTAGATCCATCAGAGAATTGAGGCAACAGAGCAAACCGCTGCCCCCAAAACTGGAGAGACAGATAAATACAGAGAATCACTGCTTATTGGGAACAGAAGCCACAGGGCCCAGGAACTGGTAGGAACACATAAGTGGTAGTTGACCAGTTGCTGGAGACTGAGCCTGGACCAGCTTACAGATAAAGAAAAAATATATATGTATTAAAAAGGCTCCTGGAGGCCCAAGAGTAGGAGGATCCCCACACTTTTGTGAGTTTTACCCTCTTGAGCCTCACCAGCTTCTCACAGTGAAGATCAGAGAAAAATCCCCTGCTGCTTCTGGCAGAGGAAGGGGAAAAGCAACTATTTTGAAATACGCCCAGAGCATTCTGTTCTCCTTAACAAAGTCCTTCCTTCCAGAGAAAGGATTTTACCAGACCCTCGCTGATACACGATGAGGGAAATGTCCAGCTCCATTTCCTTCTAACTTTTCATACGGGAGAAGGGAAATGCACAACTCCAGTGCCTTCCTGTCTCACTGAAGGGGAGAAAAGTTAACAAGTAGTTGTAAGGTTCACAGGCCAGGGCAGAGACCCACAAAAAGACAGAGACCCGGTAACAGAGTCATAGAACACTTCCCCTTCACACTTACTGCCACATCAATAGGACTCCTTCATAATAACAGGGGATTATAGCTGAAAGAATTGTAATGCTCAGATTTTATTTAAGAAAGAGACTCTAAGAAAGACCAAGGGCCAGCAAAGGATACAAAAACAAGGTCAGTAAAGGAACTGTTAACCTCTGACACCTACAGATACAGCAAACAGTAAATGCAGCCTAACTCCTAGCCAGATAAGTATAAAACCTGACAAGAAAGGTCTGCTCACCCTAGTGTTTCTGCTCAATACATCATGCCCAGCTTTCAATAAAAATTATGAGATATGATAAAAGGTTAAAAAGACAAACAACACAACAAAAAAACCCACAGTCTCAAGAGACAGAGCAAGCACCAGAACTAGACTCAGAAATGACTAGAATTTTAAATAACTATAATTAGTATACTAAGAGCTCTAATGGAAAAGTAAAAAACATACAAGAACAGATGGATAATGTAAGCAGAGAGATGGAAAGAATCAAAACTAAATGCTAGGAATAAAAAGTCAGTAACAGAAGTGAGGAATGCCTTTGATGGCTCATCAGTAGAAACAGCGGAGGAAAGGATCAGCGATATAAGATATGAAGATATGTGAATAGAAATATCCCAAGCTGAAAGCAAAGAGAAAACAGACCAAAGAAAAGGAACAGGTATCTAAGAATTGTGGGACAGTTATAAGAGTTGTAAGACACATGTAATAGGAATACCAGAAGGTAAAGAAAGAAAAGAACATAAGAAATATTTGAAGCAACAATGACTGAGAATTTTCCAAAATTAGTGACAGACACCAAACTTCAGATCAAGGGTCAGAGAACACAAAGGAGAGAATGTAATAAAACTACACCTACGTATATTATATTCAAACTGCAGAAAACTAACAAAAAAGAGAAACTTTTGAAAAAAAAAGCCAGAAGGAAAAAAATCTTTACTCACAGAAGAAAAAGCATAAGGATTACATCAGACTTCTCTTCAGAACCATGCAAGTGAGAGTGAGGGAAATATTTAAAGCATTGAAAGAAAAAAATAATCATCAACCTAGAATTCTATATCCAGTGAAATTATCCTTCAAATATGAAGAAAAAATAAAGATTTTCTCAGACAAAAATTGAGGGAATTGGTTGCCAGTAGACTTGCAGAAAATGTTAAAAGAAGTTCTTCAGAAAGATGGAAGATGATACAGATAAGAAAGTCTACATAAAGGAAGGAAGAGCATTAGAGCAGGAATAAATGAAGGTAAAAATAAAGTATTATATTTTCCTTATTCTTAGTTGCTCTAAAAGAGAGCTGTTTAAAGTAAGAGTAGCAACAATTTATTGGATAATTATCACTTATGAATAAATGAAATGAAGGACAGCAGAGTTAGAAGGGATGAGAGAGAGAAATTGGACACACTATGTTAGAAGGTCCCTGCATTACTTGTGAAGTGACATAGTGTATTCAAAAGTAGGCTTAGGTTAATTGTAAATGAGTATTGCAGAATCTAGAGCAACTACTAAAATAATTTACAAACAAGTATAATTGATATGCTAAGAGAGGAGAGAAAATGGAATCATATGCTGATTTACAATCAGAAAAAGTAGAAAACAATATGAAGATAACAAAGTCACAAAGGATAAGTGTGACAAGTAAAAAAGGGTCAAAAATATGGTAGACATCAATCCAACAGTATGAATAATCACTTTAAATGTGAATGGTCTAAATGGTAAAAGACAGAAACTGTCAGAGTAGATGAAAAAGTACATGACTGCTCAGTAAGAAACTCACTTTAATTATTAAAAAAAAATAGATTGATTAAAAGTAAAGGGATGAAGGGGGGCTCCAGCGGCTGGGGCGAGTTCCCTGCCGCGCTCATCCAGCAGCCAGCGCCCAGGCCTCGTGGGCAGCCTCTCATGGGATGCACCAGGCTGCGGAGGCTGGTGTACAGCCTGCCAGTCCTTGGCCACACCTGCTTGTGTGTCCCAGATCTGAAGGGCCTGCCTGGGCCTGGGAGCGATTCTGGTCAAAGTGAAGCCAGATGGGCTGCAGCGGTGGCTCCTTGGGATTGTGATCCAGGGCTTTGCGAGCAGGGTCCTCGGGCTGGTGGGGACGAAGACACTGCAGGCACCAGACAGTGTCTTGGCTGAGGCCTACCACCACCAGGAGGAAGCCCTTTTACCCAGCCCTCATCAGCTACATGAGCTCTGGCCCCTGGTGCCTATGGTCTGGCAAGACCCCCATGTAGTCTCTACCACAAGGGCCATGATAGGAAACAGCAACTCTGCCGAGGCTGCCCCTGGCACCATCAGGGAAGACTCCAGGGAGACTTCAGCCTCCACATCAGAAGACACCAAGAGGGGTTAACACACGAGGACTGGTGAGAAAATGAGGCTCCCAGAAATGATCTGGGCCGATCCATGAGTTTGTGGGAACATCATCCAGGCCGGTGCCTTGTGTAGGGGCCCAGAGGGAGATCCATCTGTGGTTCAGGAGCAGGGATGGTAGACTGGGCAGAGGAAGGCAACCACAGCAACATCTACTCAGCCCAAACCCTCAGGCTGCTGTGACTCCCTAACATCCACCCAGGACCAGCTACCTCTGTTGGAAAAAACTTGCGCTCACACCCATGCTCTGCCCATCTGTCTCAGACCACTTCCCTGTCCACCATCAACCTCACCCCAGAACAGAGTGGCTAGAGCTACCAACTTTATTTGCCTTTCCGTATCCTAAACTAGAAAGAAATTGGACCAAATCCTTTCTGTACCAAAGTGCCAGACAACTTTTTGAGTGTTTCCAAATGTGGGCTTTGCCACTTCTCATTCCCCAAAGGAGGGAACATTAAAATTCACTGTGCTGTGAAAAATTTTTAAAGTAAAGGGATGAAAGATATACAATCCTAGTATGAATCAAAGGAAGCAGAAGTGGCTATATTAATGGCAGATGAGCAGACTTCAGAAGCAAGGATAACTTTCAGGGATAAAGAGAGTCATTACATAATGATAAAGGAGTCAATTTGCCAAGAAAACATAATAGTACTTAATGTGTATGGGCCTAACAGCAGAGCATCAAAATATATGAGGCAAAAACTGACAGAATGTCAAGGAGAAATAGACAAATCCACTATTATAGTTGGAGATTTCAACATTCCTCTATCAGTAACTGACAGATCCAGGAGGCAAAGGAAAACTCAATATTGTTAAGATATCAGTTCTTCCCAGTATGATCTAAAGATTCAATGGAATCTCAAACAAAATCCCAGCAAGTTATTTTGTACATGTTGACAAACTGATTCTGCAGTTTATAGTATATCAAAAAGAAAAAGACACAGAATTGCCAAAATAATATTGAAGAAGTCTATAGACTGACACTATGTGACTTCAAGACTAACTATAAAGCTACAGTAATTAAAACAGTGTGACACTGGTAAAATAATAGACAAATAGAAAGCACAGAAATAGGCCCACACAAATATAGCTAACTGATCTTTGACAAGGAATAAAATCAGTTCAATGGATAAAAGGATGATCTTTTAAACAAATGGTACTGGAAAAATGAGACATCTACATGGAAAAAATATGACACAGACCTTACACCTTTCTAAAAATGAACTCAAAATGAATCATAGACCTAAATGTAAAATGCAAAACTATAAAACTTCTAGAAGATAACATAGGTAGATAAAATCTACCTTGAGTTTAAAGACGACTTTTTAGAAACAATACCAAAATCACAATCCATGAAAGAAATAAAGTTGATGTCAGACTTCTTTTAAAGGAGAAAAAATTCTGGGGATTTCCCTCATGGCATAGTGGTTAAGACTCTGCCTGCCAGCACAGGGGACACGGGTTCAAGCCCTGGTCCAGGAAGATCCCACATGCCATGGAGCAACTAAGCCTGTGTGCCACAACTACTGAGCCCGTGTGCCACAACTACTGAAGCCCACGCACCTAGAGCCCATGCTCCACAACAAAGAGAAGCCACCACAATGAGAAGCCCGTGCACCACAATGAAGAGTAGCCCCCGCTCTCCACAACTAGAGAAAGCCTGTGAGCAGCAACCCAATGCAGCCAAAAATAAATAAATAAAAATAAATTTTAAAAAAAATTCTGCTCTTTGAAAGATACTGTTAAAATAATAAAAATACAAACCACAAATTAGGAAAAAAATATTTTTAAAACCCACATCTGATTAAAAAAAAACACAACTTGTATATAAAATGTACAAAGAACTCTTAAAACTCAACAATAAGATAGCAAAGAACCCAGTTAAAACATGGGCAAAAGATCTGAATAGACACTTCACCAAAATATATACATATATATACATACATATATATATATATATATATATATATATATATATATATATATATATATATATACAGATGTCGAATAAGCCTATAAAAAGATGTTCAACATCATATGTCATCAGGGAATTGCAAATTAAAAGAACAATAAGATACCATTACACAACTATTAGAATGGTTAATATCCAAAAACTGACAACACTAAATGGTAGCAAGAACGTGGAGCAACAGAAACACTCATAGGAATACAAAATGACACAGGACTTTCTTGCAAAGCCAAACACAGGCTTACCATACAATCCAGCAATTCCAATCATTTTTGTAAATGTGTTGAAACTATGTTCACACAAAAATTTGCACAGAAATATTTATAACAGCTTTATTCATAATTGCAAAACATGGAAGCACCAAGTTCTTTAATAGATACAATGGAATAGTATTTAGCATAAAAGAAATGAGCTCTCAAGCCACGAAAAAATATGGAAGAAACTTAAATGCATATTGTCAAGTGAAAGAAGACAGTCTTGCCAAAAACCTATAGACTGTGTGAGTCTAATCATATGACATTCTGGAAAAGGCAAAACTATGGGTACAATGAATAGGTCATTATTCAACAGGGTGGGGAGAAATAAATAAGTAGAGCACAGAAGAATTTTAGGGTAGTAAAAACACTCTATGTGATATTATAAAGGTGGTCAGTGGTTGCCAGGAGTTCAGGGGAATAAAGATATGTATAAGTGGAATACAGAACATTTTTAGGGTGGTGAATCTATTCTGTATGGTATTGTAATGATGGATGCATGAGATTATGCATTTGTCAAAAGTTGTGAAATTTACTCTTATTTCTTTGATCAGGCTTACCAAAGACTGTATTTATTGGACTTCCCCAAAAATCAACTTTTGTTTTAATGATCTGGTTTATACTATTGTTTTCTATATAGTTAATTCTTTTTCTCTCTTGTTACCTTTACTTTTTTGTATATTTTATTGTCTTTCTTCTACTTTCTTAAAATGAAAGCATAATCCATTTCTTTATGGCTTCCTAACAAATATACTTAATATTAGAAATTTTCACCCATGTACCATTTTATAGGATATGAATACACAGACATACACACACTGCTGTCATTATTTATTTCTAAATACATGTAATTTACATTTGGATTCCTCTATGACCACAGATATTTAGAAGAGCATAATTGTATTGTTTCTGGAAAATCCGGCTTGCATGACTTCTGATTTCGGAAATTTGTTGCAGTATTCTTCAAAGCCTAATAGAGGGTCAATTTGGGGGTGTATTTCATTAAATTTTGAGTGGAATAGAAATTATTTTGCATATATAAAGTCTTACACATCTATTTCAATTACTTCTTGAATTTATATTAGTTTTAGTTTAATATATATTAAAGTTATGCTATTGGGTGCCTTGAGGTTTGTAACTCATATTTTCCTGATGAATATTGCTTTTTACCAATATGACTTTAACTCACTTAATGCCTTTCACCTCAAGTTCTGTTTTCTCTGGTACTAAAATTGGCACATACCAATTTTTAATAGTTGTCAGATAGATCTTTTTCTTGTCTTCATTTAAAGCTGTAATAGAAATATCAAAAATAAATATGGCTCTTGAGATATAATTACAAAACAACTCTTTTCTCTATATATTCCTTTAAATATATTTTAAGGTATCCCCTGCTCCTGGATGAAAACTCAGGCACACCATATATTTTTAAAATTTTCTTCAGTAGTAAAATCTTTGATCCTGCAGGTTTCAAACACAGTCTGATTTTAGTCATTTAGATGTCCATTTCTGTGTGTAGGAGACAACTTTCAATCTCCTTATAGTTGTTACTTCTCATCCAGTTCAGGCTTTGAGTTGGTAGGAAGCCTGCCATCAGAAAGTGGGGCTTTCTTTACTTTTTCTCCTTCTAGCCCTTCTACTCATGCTCCTCTGTCATATTATTGATGGTCTCTTACTTGAAGTAAAGGGAGAGGACAGAGGCAAGGGAGCAGGAAATTTCTGACTTACTAGTACTATTGTAGTGATCTACCAACAGAACTCTGTTGACTCAGAAGATCTTTAAATCTGATTCTTTCCTTCCTGGAGCATGGTTGTGGGCCCATCTTGGGAGACTCTCTCAGGTACATTTTCTTTGATGCGGGCAAATCTGTCTCTATTTTATGGTTACTTCCCCTTTCTTGGATCTACAGGAATTCAGTATTATCTGTTGTTTCTCTGTATATGGTCTGCCATTCCTCCAGAGTCCTTTTGGATGGACCTAAAATGACTCCATGCCAGCTCTTTCTTTTCCATGGCCCACAGTTGAACCCTCAGAATACACTTCGTTATCCTTTTCTCTGATAAGTTCCAGAAGTATAGGCCATACTACAAAACCTGTTCCTTTACTCCATCCTTAAAGCACCTAACAAATTCATCTCTTGCCATTTAGATTTCCCAGGATGGATTCAGATACACTGGGTCCCCTAAATTCTTGGGGTTCACATAGTAAGTTCATTGAGTGGTCTTGTTGAAGGCTTTTTCATTTGTGGGGTGGGGTTCTCCAAAAATTCTTTACATATCTCATCTGTAAATCCAACCCTTTTATACCTTTCTTCTGGGCGAAGGATGGAATGGTCATATAATTGGACTTTGGTCACCTCCTTTGAAAATCTCATCCTGACCCAGCACCTCACCCTGGAATGTAATATGCATGGTGTCAGTGATTTACCTAAAACCATTTTAGCATCTTGTTACACGATCTTTCTTTATCACTTACTTTTAGGTGTGTGTATCTCAGGGTTGTTAGATGAAAATAACACTAGTTGGAAATTAGTTAAGCAGAATAGAAATTTATTTAAGGGTATTAAATAGCTCACAAAGAATGTTCACAGAGAACAACCAGATACTCAGGCTCAAGGATTACTTTACAGGAAAAACTAAGCCACAATGCAATGGCTATACTACTGAAGAATAGAAGTGCTGCTTCTTTTTGGCACAGACACCCAAATCTCACAAATCCCACTAGAAGCTGGATGCCAGACTGCAATTAATCTTTGTGAAAAGCCAAAGCCAATCTTTGTGAAAAGCCAATGCCCAAAGATTGAGGGTTATTTTCTCACTTCCCAGTTAGTCACATATATCTGCCATAATCTCAGGGGATGCTGGGAATATCTATCCTGTGGATGAGAGACTTATAATTGGGAGAGTCTCCAAAGAGGAAAGCTGTCCAAAAAAGATGAATGTTCCACAAAAAGATGAGTACCTACTTTTGTGTGTCACTTTCAAATGATAATAGCTGGATTCTTTTTAACCAGAGAGCATGTACCTTAATAGAGAAATTTATCACATTCACATTTATTGTGATGTTGGGATTATTCCTGTAACCATACTTAATATTTTCTATTTATAACACTTTCTTTTTTTCCCTTTTTTTGTTGTTGAATGGTTTAATTTTTATTCTTTTTTTGCTTCTGTTTGTGTGTGTATGTGTGTGTTTTTAGCAAATTAATACATACATTAGTAACAAATCAAGTAGTACAGAAGGGTTTTTGAGAAAAAAAATCTCCTGACTTTATGTTCCCCATTCTCCAGATGACATTTCTTATAATTACAGTTTTAGTTTTTTCTAATAGTAATATCATAACTCTGATAGTTATTTTTATCTCTGTTTCTTGATCCATCAAATATACATAAATATAAGGTTTAGAAATTTCTAATTTAAATATTTCCTTAATTACTTTAAATAATACTACTTAGATTTTTTGGAAGAATAGTATGATATAATTAATGTAGATTTCTTAGGCAGGTATTAAATAGCTCAATAGATATTAATTATCATTTTCATCATCATTGGTACTTTTAGACAACTCACTATCGACTGTTCTCCAGATCCATGTCTTCTCTCTTGGTTTACTTGCTGATTTTAATGGAAGATTTCTGGAATAACCATGAGTCTTTTTCTCATGTCATTCTTCAGTACTGGAAATTTCTCCTCTCTTATTCCTTTAATAATTTTTTTCTTACATCTTCTTAGATCTCTTATCCTGAGATTTCTATTATTTGCATGTTGAATCTCTAGAATAGGTCTTTATGTGTCTTATCTTTACTCTCACATTTTTCATTTTGTCTTTTTCTCCCATCTTTTTTAAACATTTGTCCCTATCACCTCCTTCTAGTCTCCCAGCCCCTGCCACATTACATGTCAAGATCATCTGGGATTTGAGATCCAGATGGTTAGGTTATTATTTTTTTAGATTGTGCATAAGTAATTTTTAGAATTAACTAAATGTTTTATGTATTTCTTTGGACTGAAATTTTGCTTGCTTATTTCCTAGTTTGTTTGCCCTTTGTATCTTATGATTTTATTGTGTATACGTATGTCTGTACATATGTATATTTATCTTTAAGGTCTTTTTCTAAGGATTTTTTTAGAGTTTATGTGTGGCAAATTTTTTTCGATATTTTAATTCTAAATGTCTTTGGTAGGCCTTTCAAGTTTCATGACACTTACATGAAGTATAGAATTTTAGGTTCAAAATCATTTCCTTCATAATAGTCAACCTTTTGCTCCAGTGTTTTCTAATATACATGGTTTTTGATGAGAAGCATGATGTCAATTTGATTTTCATTGCTTTGTAGAAAACCTATTTTTATCTTTCTGGAAACTGAATTTTCTCATTATCCTCAGTGTTTTCTAAAATTTCTCCCATGAAGTGAAATTATTGCATACATTCTGCTTCATACTAAGTTTACCTCAAAAGCTAAAAAATCTTTTATTTTATTAGCTTTGAAATTATTTTATATCCTCTTGTTCTTAATAATTTCCTCTCCTCCATTTTTTTTCTCCTCTATTACAATTTCAAAATTTAGATGGAATTTCTCTTGAAATTTTTAGATTTCTATTCTATGACTAATATGACTTTTCAGAACTATTATGTTATCTCTTATTATTTTGAAAAAAATTTTAGGAGAATTACCCTGTTTAACTACCCTGATTCATAGCTATCTCTCTGACAGTGATATAAGGGTGGGATAAGATATACTCCCAGCTAGAGAGTTCCTGTAATTCTGATTGTGGAAGATTTTAAGGTCCTCCTGAAAGTTGTCATATACCTGGATACTTATCAGCTTCTCCCAATCACTTGCTATTTTAACTTGCCCCACTGAACCAGGTCAGAAGGGAAAAGGTAAGCTACCCAGGCATGCAGGACATATTTCCCCAATTTATCACATTCACCATTGTCCTTGTGCACCCTCCTCCTACTGAATCTTTGACTCTTAGCTTTGAAGGTCTATAGAACAACTGTCCAGGCTTCTGTATATGTCTTGACCTTCAATTATTGCCATGTATCCAATTCTATCTCCTTTATATTTGTTTAAGAATTTCTTGAAATTTCTGCTTCACTGACAGTTTTTTTAAACATAGTAATTATTTAATTCTTTTAAAAAATCAAATGTTGAACAGGGGGAAGTTAGATATGTGCTCTCAGTTTGCTGTCTTAACCCAGTTTCCCCATAACACATTCAAGGATACTGTTTTTTGAGAATGATACTCTAGGTACCAAGTTCAAGCCCAATACAGTTCATTATGTTTAAAGTCCTGGAGTCTGACCAGAATGCTATAAGCATGATGGCCAAGAACAGAAAAGACCAGGATTTGAAATGGACTTTGGCTGAGTCTGGGATGTTATACTTGCTGCTATTTTTTTATGGGGTTTTTTGTCCAGAATAATTAAATAATTGCTTTCATAATGTGGATATTTAGTCCCTTTTAAAAATACATCATTTGAGTATTGAAAAGCCACTATATTTAAAGGAAAAATTATTTAATTGCACATGAGTAATTTCATCTGCAAGTTGCATCCACACACACAAAAAAAACTGAGCTTCAAAGGGGATCATAAAAGAATCAGAATAATTTTGAGAACTCTTGAGATGTTAACATTTTTTTACCCAATAATAATACTTTAAAAAAATGAAGTAAGCATTTAATAATAAAAATAAAGAATAGTATTCTAAGCCTAATTGGTTTTGTCTGTCAATGTTTTGATCATAGATTATTTAATTTTAAAAAATGTTTTCCAGGTACAATAAAGAAACACCAAACTATTATGTGGTACTGTCTGAGAGGATAACTTGTGCACTGAGGTAAAAGGATAAATATCCAAAAGTTAACATGCCAGGCTGAAGTCTGGAACAAGTTGAGTTTTATTTACTCAGTAAATATGATAAAATCTCACCTTTCTCCCCTCTCCCATCATTATTAGCTCAGAAAGAAGAAAAGATAAAATTAATAAATTCTAACTCTCTTTTGTCTCCAGGAGTGGGATTGAAACTACACATTTATGACTAGAACTAAGAGGTAGTATTGTATGTAAAAGACTATTAATGATGGAATCAAGTTTAAATCTTGAGTATCAGAGTAGACAATGATTCATACATTTCTAGAGACGAGAATGGGAATGTAAGTGACCAAATAATAAATGGATAAAAATGTTTGGAGTATGTTAGAGATCATTTATTTCAGAAACCCTTAACCAGTGGTCCGTGGATCCTTAGTGGGAGCACTTCTGAAGGTCAGTGACTCACTTGAATTTAAATCCAAAACTTTCTAGATGTACGTGCATTTCTAGCTGTCATCAGGCTCTCAAAATCTATGTCAGACCCCAAAGATCTATAACTTTGTTGACATCAATGATCAATGACCAAGAATCTATAAGTTTGTAGAAATCTGACCAATGACTGAGCTATTTTGGTCTCCAGGGAGCCCTGGGTTGGTTGACATCAAGACCATACATGTGTCTTGTGTTCTACCTTAAGCCATTATTTGATTCTAAAGATTTTCTTGTCAGATCTATAAACATAGAACAGTATAAATCATACTTTAGTAAGAAAATAAATCCCAGAACAGTAGAGGATGTGATCTCTGCAGTAGCATTATTGTCTGTTTTCCATTTATTTTACCTTGAAGGTTTTTATATTAGCATTATTTTTATAATTTTTCTAATGCTAAAAAAAAATGCTCTTGAAAAGTGCACCATCTGTGCTTTGTCTGATTATCTGGTCCAAATGGAATGGATGTCAAATTCTGAGTCCCTTTTATTTTTATGAAAATAAAAAGAAGCTTCACTTCTAACTCAGCTTTATGAGTGAATCAGTGAGAAGTCATCTACTGCATAATCTTCCCCCTAGAAAGTGATAAATATTTACAGTATATAATAAGATTTCATGTCAAAAATTGATGGTATTTATCGTGTTTTAATAAAAGCAGATTTGAAAACATTAGTTTTATTAAACAAAAAAAAGGATATTGTTTTAAAAATTGCCATTTTCATATTTGCTTTTTCTGTGGAGACCTTATATACAAAGGCAGATTTTTAGCTAACTATATTACTATGGAAATCAGCTCCAACTGAATAGAAATAGTACAAAATAATGAAAACGCTAATACATCTTTACACATTGTATTATTCATCTATCAATTACTTTCCCTTTTGTGGGACCCACTCTTCCAGGTTTGGCTGTTTAACAGTCATATTTTTCCAATATTTATTCTCAATTTCTTTTTTCAATCTTTATCCTAAGAGTTAACTAAAAAAGAATATTTAAAAGGTCATGTTGTCCTTTCCTGTGCAAATCTGGGAGATAAGGATGTTACTAACGCATTTTCTAATTTTTTAAGTAAATGTTAAGGGGAACATTTGGTTCTCTTATGAAAAGCTTTTCACAAACAGGTCAAATATGTTACAGGTGGTAGAAACATAGATTTTCCTTCCCAACCTGCCTAGGTCCCCTAACTCCTGAGGAAGTAGATTTGAAAGGATTATCTCTCACCTTGGTTAGAGGATCACTTAAAAGTTTGAGTTTTAGGAGCTAATATCTCTCCTACAGTGAAAAGTCTCTTAGAGATTGATCTGGAGAAGGTAATGGTGCCTACAGCCAATGATGAGAATATCTGGTCACAAGTGACTAAATCAGAGATTATAACTCAAATGATTTTCAGTGTCTGGTACAAAATAATAAATGGCTAGTGACCACAGCTAACTGAAAAGTATGGGCTCACATAGACACTAAGATTTGCATTTTAAAACAATAGTGTACTGGCCAGGAAAAACACATCTGTGGGCTAAATTCAGCCAGTGGGGCACCAGATTTTGATCCCCAAACTACACAATATGTCAAAGCTTATGAGACTGATTTTGTCCTTCCCTCTTTCACACTCATCTGTTAGTCAGCTTGTTGTTGTTTGATGTATTTCCCCCTCCCCAGCAATGTTTTTTTTTTTTCTGGTTGTTATGTTTATTCTTCACTGAGGTTTTTTGTTTTTTGCTTTCTAAATAGATAATACATTCTTGTGGTTCAAAAAGAAAAGAAAATATAAAGTGATATACAGTGAGAGCCTTTCTTTCTTCTACCTTTGCCTTTACATGTCCAGTCCCCATCCTGAGTTCCATACCCTGACAGATAACTTTTATTACTGGTTTTGGTGCTTCCACCAATGTTACTATATTTGTAAGCAAGCCAATAAATACATACACACGGATTCTTATGTTCCCTATTATAGTCAAAATATTGTATGATAAATACATATTTTTCTTTTTAAAGCCTATTGTTAGAAAACCACTTTTTACTTAAAAATAAACATATGAATATATAAAAATATATTAATATACACACACCTTTAGCATATATCTACCCTAGTCACCTTTATATATACCTATACAAAGTGTTTCCCCATTCTTTTATACAGCTGCATTATATCCCTTTGTAAAGTTATATATTATAATTTATTTAACTAGTTCAATACTGGTGGATAGTCAAGTGATTTCCAAACATTTTCTATTAGAAAAGCTGCTGCATGCATCATCTTGCATGAATAGCAATCTGCATGCATTATTTTGCACATGTACAAGTGTGCAAAATAAATAAATAGTAGAAATATGATGGCTGGGTCAAAAGTGAAAGTATTTATAATTTTGACAAATATTGCTAAATTACCCTTAGAAATCATATCTGTTTGAGTCAATATCTGTCCTCACCATATCTAGTCCACTACCTTTGCAAATGAAAGGTGCTATCAAACTGTTCAATTTTTCCAATCTAGTGGTTAACAAAAGATGTTCTAGTGTAGTTTTAATGAGTATTTTTTCATATTATAAGTGAGATTGAGAGTCTTCTCATGTGTTTTAAAGCCATTTATGTTTACTTTCCCATTAATTTCCAAAATAAAAACATAAATAAAATTTACCGCTATCCTGTTTTCTAATTAATTAATCCATGTTGTCATAGTAATACCACAAAGCAAACAACCACAAGACCTTCATGGCAGTCCCTCACTCTTGAACTTCAGTGGTGGCCAGGGCAGTTCCTCTCCAGGCTTTGGTGGCTGAAGCAGCTCTGTTCCATACTACAAGTCGGCCTGTGATGCTCTCCTCTGTGTATCTCTCACTCTCTGCCCAAACCAGCGGGCCAGTTGAGACCAGTTATTTCATGGCAATGGCAGAAGCACAGAGGCCTCGCTCTCTGCACAAGCGCACTGCAAGCCTCTACTTGGATCCCATCTGCTGGCCTCCCATTTGCCAAAGAAAGCCACACGTCCGAGCAGTCAGTCAAGAGGTAGAGGACATATACAGGGAGAGCTGAACAAGTGGGACCAACATTCAATCTGCCAAACTTCCTCTGCTTTCCTTCAGTTTATTTCATTTTCCCTTTTCTAACTTTTTTGAGTTGGATATCTATTCATGACTCCATTTTTTACTGACTTTAAGTATTTTAAGATTGTGAATCTTCTAAACCCTGTTTTAACTACCTCCCATAGATTCTGTTTTTATTACTTTTTTCCTATATATGATGCAATTTCATTTTTTATTTATCCTTCAACCTAGACTTTAAGAAAATGTTTTTACTAATTTTAGATAAAAGGGCCTATTTGTTGTCTAGTTTTATCGCATGGGGATTAAAGAAGGTTGTATCTGAGATTCCTGTTTACTTTTAACTCAGAATAGATTAAGGATTTTCTGGTGGTCTAATATGTGGCCAATTTTCCTAAATATTCCCACGCCAATTCAAAATTAATAAGGTACATAATTATCTTATCAATTAGCTCTACCTTATTGTTTATGTTATTTCAATATTCTATATACTTAATTATTTCCATTCACTTGACCTGACATAGACCAAAAGAGGTGAATTAATGTTTCCCACTAGTGCTTTTTGTCTATTTCTGCTTCTATCACGTGTAATTTATACTTTATGAATGTTTGGTGTGTAGATATTCATAACTGTGTTATGCCCACTGTGAGTTACACACTTCTGCACTATTAGGTTTTCTTTTTTGATGCAGTTTGGCTGGAATCCCTGCTTTATTTTTGTTTGTAGTTTCTGGTCTATCCTTTTTAATTATTTTATTTTCAGCCTTTCTGGAGTAATTTTTAAATGAGTCTATGCCATGGAGCATAGAATTGGGTTGTGTAATCCATCCTGGAAATTCTCTTCTTTTAAAAGTTAAGTTAAACCTTTTAATAGGTGAGTTATTGATATAAAAATTAGGTTTTGTCTTTATTCCATGATGTTATTTGTACTACCTTTTCTTTGTGATTTTAAAGGCTTTCATTATCAAGTCTATTTCCTGTGCTTTTTGTGTGTTGTTTTTCTGCTATTCAAATTATGAGTTTTTTCTTTAGTTGTTATCTTTATAATAATAAATATTTATATAAGACCCTTAGTCATGTACTTCTTTTAACTACATCTCTAAGTTCCCTGCTATGAATAATGATTAAAAATTAAGATACTTCCTCTTCCTTTTCCCTCTATTCCTTCTTCTCTCTCTCCTGACTTTAGTTACTAATTGTGTTTACTTTTAATAAACGAGACAATGAGTTTGTTGAACTTCTGACCCCCTTTCTCCCTTGCATATCCAATTTTTATTATATAATTTCTACATAGTCAAGGCACATTATATTTATTCTGACATCTCAACCTCCATACTTTTTTTTGCTTAGGTTCTACAGGTGAACATGTTCCATATTTATTTTCAGCCCTTTTGCCACTGTTCACCTTGTTACTTTTTAGTTGGCCAAAATTCATTGAACCCTGCAGAAAGGTTCAATAGGACAATATTCTCTGAGTTCTTGCAGGGCCAAAACTGTTCATAGACTTTATATATATATTGATAAAATAAAAATTTGGTAGTTAAATAATCTTTGTCTCATACTCTTTACTAGGGTATGTTGTTGCTCTGCAGCCTTTTGTATTGAATGTTGATAAGAAGAAATACAAGGCCAGTATTTTGTTCTACTAGGAATTTTTAATTTTTTCCCTAAATGCTGCTGCAGTGGTGACTCCTCCTCTCCCTCCTCCTCTTCTTCCTCCTTTTGCTTCATTTTTAAAGTTCAAGTGTAAGTCTTAAAGTTGACCATACTGGACCATTTTCATGCTTTACTCAGTGTCCTTTGAAAATGTTGAAATTTATTGGAGCCTTGTGATCCTGGAAAACAGCAAAGATTAAAGAAATACCCCTATCCTTTTCTGTTCTGGGAAACTGCTTATTACAAAGAACCACCCTTCCGTGTATGACTTAGATAAAACTCACGGATTACCTGTGACAAGGGAGACACAGACCTTCCAAATTCCCATTCTTTGCCTCATAAATGATTAGTTGAACTGTTTTGTCCTCACTGATCAATGAGAAAAAAATGCTTGTTAACTAAACTTTGGTTAATTTCTCTCCTTCCCCCCAAATATCTGAACTTTGACCCACTCTCTGCCTAAGCCAGCACACAACCCCCTTCTTTAAGGGCCGCAGGACAATAGGCTGACCTCAGAGTAAAATATTCTCTGATTTGTTGCCTTATCATAGAGATTTCTTCTGCTCCTGCACCATCTGGGCACAGGGAAACTTAAGTCTTACATCCATCCTGGGTGATCTTATGAAAATTTACATAGTTTTAATTTATATTCAAATCCTCAAATTCTCTGGGTATTCTATTATACCCTCTAGGATTAAACATAGTGGGAGATGAAGCATGGAGAAAGCAGAGTGAAAGACTCAAGGTCCCTTTGCTGGGATCCATCATTATCAATTTTCTTTTGTACTCTCCCCCTTTTCTTCACCATTCTCCCATTTCATGAAGTCTTTACCCTCAATGTTAGGAAAAACTGAAAACTGATCTCTTATTCTAATTCTTTTTATCTTGAGCCTAAAATAGGGCTTCAGAAAGTCCAAACTTTCCTTTTTCTCCAGGTTTAGTGCATTTTCCTCCCTTGAAGTAATCAGTACTAAATGAGAAGTCATCAATGCCTGAACGTGGAGTAAGGAATTACAGAGGAAAGAACAGAATCGTATCCTACGTGGATATGAGCTGGGAAATGGTTTTGTTAACATGACAGAAGTGCCTTGAGTCACTTACAGTCTCATCAAGGTCCCCATTCTCCCAGGTCCCAAGATCCTGCAACATATCTGGATGAGTTTGGGGAGGAGTATCTCTGCCAGGTAGCTAGTCAAACATGAGCGGGTCCCGCCCCATCCTGGGTGGAGTCATCTCTCCCAGGATGCTAGGAATCAGAGCATGCCCAGAGATCCTCCCTCTTCTAGCCAAGGACCACCGCTAAGTTCCCAGGCTTATCAGGACCAAGCAAGATAAAACGGCCAGCACAGTTTGGCTCAGGCGCACCAAGACTTAAAAGGTGACTCAAAGTAACCCGGGGTTCATTATATCATATTTGTAATACATTAGCATTGTATTTTTTACCCGCCCAGCCCCGCTCCGCGCTGTGGGTTTTCCTTGGGTGCTTATGGGTAAGCGCCCGCGCACTAAGGGAAAGGATATATAACCTAAAATGGTCTGCCAGCTTGTCAGTCAAATGAGGTAGGATGCGGGGAGGGACCACCACTCTAAAGCACCCAACCCTACCTTCACTGCTGCTGCTTCTGATTTCCAGACAGCCCTGTTGTCACATCCTTTCTCCAGAGTGTACTCTTGCTTTGCTTAATAAAACTCCTGCTGCTTGGAACTGCTCTATGTCTCTCATCTGAATTCTTTCCCTTGAGAGGACAAGGCCCGAGGAAATTGCCATTCCACCAGTAACATCTCCATTCCCTGGACAGAGCACAGCAACATCCTGGAAAGTCTCAATTCCAAATCCTGTAGGTAATAGGGTGTGGAGTTAACCTATCCCCACCTTTGCCACAGTTGGCCAAATAACACCCATTTATGCCTCTCCCCTCTATTTTATTACATTTTCTTTAAATACTCAAGATACAGTTTACTGGCCGCTCAGAGTTCTGTTAATAACACCTTAATTTTCAACCCATTATTACATAATTCTCTTCCTTTTATAATAGAAAATGTTTCCATCTCTCCAAGTCTCTGTTTCTTCATCTATAAAATAGAAATTATTATATTAAAATATAATAAGTATTATATACTTATGACCCTATAATGAGAATATGCTGAGATTGAAGATCTGATCCCATTGTGTACATTAGAAATGACCATATAGATATCAATTATAATTAAATGTTTACAATATATAGTAATTCCTATGATTATGAAATATTAGCAAACAGATCTGAAGAAGCCTCTAAAAATACAAAGAAAAACACTGGGAATGCTAGTTTCCCAAGGCCCCTCATGGTCTTCTTTCCCCGGGGCTGTACGTACCTTCAGGAACTGTATATTCCTGGGGTCTTGTCTCAGACAGGTGCTCCTCTAGCCTCAGTGTGCAAGTCAGTTGTCATTAGAGTAATGTGACCAGGCTCAACCAGCTGAGTTAGTTAGGGCTACAGTGCCTGTCCATCAAGGCAAAACTGTCTAATGACTTGTAGCACCGTGAGCAGCAGAGAGGCTATCACCTGTAACATGTTCTATCTGGTATTTTAACTGGCCTGAGCCCTAAAGTCTAACCCACATTGGGGAATTCCTACCCTCCTCAGAAGGGCTCTACTTTTTGATCTGGCTCTTATTTTTGCATCTAATCTTCAGAAAGAATGATGGATTGGGGAAGGGATTGTGTGGCTTCTGTAAGTTTATTTTCAACAAGAGCCAAGGAAAGGGGAAGGGAGTCCTGGAGTCCAGCACAAGGTTTCCTTCTGGTCCTGGGTGAGCAGGCATCCTGATACCTCCGCGGCTGCTTTACACCCATCATTGTGGGGATCACTGTGATTCGTTTGGCCCAACGAGTGACAGAGCCATCTGTTGTCAGGGAACCCAGTTCAGAGCTGTCCAGTCAGAGGACAAAACAAAAGCCATCTCTGAATCACAGGACAGAAGAAGAACTGCAGTCATCGGCTGATATTTGTTCCTTTGAATAAGGTTTTCTCTGCAAGCAGGTGGAAGGATGTACCTTACAGGGCCTCTGTGATTGGCTCCCAGCCAGTCTTACGCATTTTTCACAGCTGGCATCAAGGTAAACCAATTTTTTTACTTAATTGACCCCTATTACTTTCATTTTCATAGCTCACCACCAGTTGATGGGATACAATTTAATATAATGCAATTCATGTTATAGCATCCTTCATAGAAAAGCATCAAAAAAAAAATGAGTTAAAACCTAAGTGCCCACCAGTGGGGGTGGGGAAGATGGAAACAGGACTATAGAACACAACATAAACCTAAGAGAAAAGAGAGCTCTACAAAATATAAAAAGAATTGCTGCTACCTACACTGAGAGAGAAAGAGAGAATAAAAAGCAAGCTGGACAACAAATGGTCATAATTCCTTCACTGAGATGCTTCTAAGAATCCAAGAAACCTTCCCAAAGGAGATAACATATAGCTGTGCCTTGAAGAGGTGTGAGGGAAGCGGACACCAAGCTGGTGAGGACAAGGAAGGCTGTTCCAAGCAGAGGGGAAGCAAGAGCAGCAGGGAAGGCTGTGGAAAAGCAGACGTGCCCCCCAACGGAGACACCTGCCTTCCCCTCGCTGTCCTTTCCTCCCCCACCCCACCACCTGACGTATTTATTCATTCCTTTATTTTTATATCACGTTGGACTTGCATATTTTTATTATTTTTTTTTTGGACTTGCATATTTTTATTTTCTTCCATGGATTATAATCCACTTCTAGCATTATGTATATGATATTCAAATTGTTCCTGATTTTGGACATCAGGCTTTTCTGTCCTTTTGATATGTCTCCAATATTCTTTGAGTACATTCTTACTTCCCTGAACAACTCGTTTTGTATTTTTTTTAAGCTTTAGGTCTAGCGTTAATCTTTCCTCCAAAGAGCCCTGGTACCTTTCAGTGGAGAATGGTATTTAGGAGCCAGTATCTGAGTACTAGCTGTGCTCATTGCTATTCATATTTCATTGCTTGCAGCCTCTTTCAGTGTTCAGAGCTAGGGGAAAACAGCAAATTCACACACACACATTTCTGTATCTATGTATTTATGTATTAAAAACGATGAATTTACCTGATAATTCCAATTCCAGTGCACACATCTCTTTATTTATTCTAGCTGCCTCCCTTCCATATTTACAACTCCAACAGAGGAAAATCTGGCACCCATTTTCATTAATATATTTTCTTATTTGCTCAATCACAGGACACACAGAGAGTTGTTTCAGAATTGTTTGTCCATTGTGAAATTCATTCCTACTAAGTACAGTTTAATATTTGGGTTTTTTATTGTCAAATTTGTGTACAGTAAAATATATAAATTTTCAGTGTACAATTCAATGAATTTTGATAAATGCCTGCATCCATGTAATTCACACTGCTATGAAGACATAGAAAGAAGGTTTTATCATTGTAGAAAGTTCCCTCTTCCCTCTTCCTCGTAAATACCCTGCTCCAGTAAGTTAGTGTTCCGTCTTCTAAAAATTCATACATATGAAATCTTACAGTGTACATTGTTTTCTTTCTGGCCTCATTTTCTTAGTATATTGTCTGAAAGATTCATGTTATTGTATGAGTGAAGAGCTTTTCATTTTTGTTGCTTAATATTATTCCAGTATATGAATATATCAAAATTCTTTATTCTTTTGTTGTAGGCATTTGGGTTCTTTCTATTTAGGACTAGTATGAATAAATCTACTATGAACATTTCCCATAAAGTCTTGCGTGGAAATATATTCTCATTTTTCTTGGGTAAATTCCTAGGGGTGAAATTGTTAGATCATAGGAGGATATATGCTCAACATGAAGAAGAAAAAAACTTAACAGTTTTCCAAACTGATTGCACTGTGTTACATTCCATCATCAGTGTATGAGAAGTCTGCTTGCTGCCATATCCTTGACAACATTTAGCATCATTGGTCTTTTTTAATTTAACCATCCTACTAAGTGTGGAGTGATAACGCTTTGTGATTTAATTGCATTTCCCTGCTGACTAATGATGTTGAACTTTTTATTCATTTACTCATTGGCCATATATATTTCTTCCTTTGTGAAGTCTCTGTTCAGGTTTTTCTTCATGGAATTGTTTGTCTTTTTATTATTGAATTGTGGGATACAAATTATTTGTTTTTTGGCAAATATGTTTGAAAATAATTTCTCCCAAAATCTTCAGTCATGAAGATATTTTCCTGATTTTTCTTGATATTTTTCTTGATATTTTCTTAGGTTTTTCTTTTATAATCTCTATACCTTTAGATTGTAAGATTAGGTCTAGGATCCATCTCAAATTAACCTATGGCATGATGTAGAAGCCAAAGTTTATTTTTTTCCATGTGTGTATTTTCAGTTGTCCAAACATCATTTATTGAAATTCCCCAGCAGTACTGTCAAAAATCAATTGACTATGTGAGTGTGGATGTATTTATGAATTCTCTATTCCATTTTTTAACTATCCTTTCATAAATACCACACTGTCCTGATTAATGTAGCTTCATAGCAAGTAAGTCTTGAAGTTAGAAATGTAAGCCCTCCTATATTATTTTCCTTTTTCAAGATTACTTTCACTATTCTAGGTTATTTGCACTTCCATATGAATTTTAGAATAGCTTGTCAATTTCCAAAAATAAAAAAACTTGCTGAGATTATGATTTGGCTTATACTGAATCTGTACAACTTGGGGAGAGTTGACATCTTGACAACCTTGACTCTTCCAATCCATTAGCATGGTACATCTCACACTTTATTCATGATTTCTTTCTTATTAATCTTTTGCGGATTCAGTGTAGAGGTTTTTAATCTATTGCTACATTTATCCTTACGTATTTTATG